>NW_027481404.1:0-143367 GCF_050403205.1 Rhodotorula paludigena | reverse complement strand
CCCCCCCCCCCCCCCCCCCCCCCCCCCCCCCCCCCCCCCCCCCCCCCCCCCCCCCCCCCCCCCCCCCCCCCCCCCCCCCCCCCCCCCCCCCCCCCCCCCCCCCCCCCCCCCCCCCCCCCCCCCCCGCGGCGCTCTAGGCGGAGGCGGGCAGGACATTCTCGCGGCGCTCTAGGCGGAGGCGGGCAGGACATTCTCGCGGAAGTAGATGCCGTCACCGCCGACAATGTTGCCTGCATGGCCGGATGGGAGCAAACCACGGCGTCAGTCGAGCGATGCGAGGATGGGAGTGAGGAATTTAACGCACCGGCCTCGAGGTACTCGCAGACCTGCCAGAGCAAGAAGCCGTCAGCCCTGAGCAGTGCAAACGAAGGTCATATACGCACGAGGTAGTCGCCGAGACCAGAGCAGTTAGTCACTGCGCAGCCGAGCTGGCTGGTCCCGACCCAGACAAGCTGAGTGAAGTGTCCGGTAGCCGAGCTAAAGCCCGGGTTGTTGAAGTCGTAGTCGGCAACTTCGTCTGTTTCACGAGGGTCAGGCGAGTCCGCAACATGCAGAGTGGAAACGAGCTAAACGTACCGTACCAAGCCTGAACAGCTGCGTCGACGCTTCCGTAGCCGGCAGCCAAGTTCTCGCCCGCACCGAGCCCAGCTCCACCACCGTGCTCAAAGACACCTATAAACACCCAGGTGTCAGTGTTTGCTGTGGACAGGCCGGAGAGGGGACGAAAGCGCGCATGCATCAGCCCACGTCTGCGCAGCAGACGCGAGTTCGGTGGACCTGCACGGCCTTCTGTGTTAGCTGCGGAGTCAGTGGGCAGGGTAACTTGCACGCACCAGGTGAGCGCAGGAGCGTCGTGCCTAGCACGAAGCTGGTTGTGGATTGCGAGAGCAGAAGCTTCGACGGGGTCGGCAGGCGCAGGCGTTGCGACGGGTGGCTGCGAGGTAGTGCTCGTCGTGGTGGTGGTCGTGGTGGTCGTGGTGGTCGTGGTGGTCCTGCTCGTGGTAGTCGTTACAGCGGGAGGGGTCGTCGTCGTCGCAGAACTCGGCTGCTCGCTCGAGGTCGATGTCGTCAAAGAACTGGGCTGCTCGCTCGAGGTCGTCGTCTGAAGAGCAGCCTGCGACGAAGTCGTGGTGGTGCTAGTAGTCTGGAGCAACGCCTGGGTAGTAGAGGTAGTCGACTCCGGCTGCTCCGACGAAGAGGTCGTCTCGACATGCGCCGCCTCGGTCGTCACGGACGACGCGGCCACCGAGGTTGGCAGCGCGCTGTGACCGTGCCTGCTCGTGTGCGTCCCGTGGAAGCCGGGGCGCCTCGACGTGACCATGGTCGGGCGGGCAGTCGAAGGGCCGCCAGAGGCGCGCGAGGTCGGGATGGCTTCGATGCCGCGCGAGCGCGCGAGGCGCTGCTTCGCGGGTGCAGCGACTACATTGCTGCGCTCGGCGAACTTCAGGCAGTGCTGCAGAGCCCAGGCAAAGCGACCAAAAGGTGAGCCGTTGCGCCGGGTCGCGCCCAGTGATGAGCGGAATGAGACTTACATCGCCGCCTGCAGCGAACTCGATGCACTTGCGGGACGCGTGATTCGCGCCAGTCGACCGCTCGACGTGGTAGCCGAGCGCGGGAGCGGCCGCGATGGCTGCCGCGGCGAGGAGAGCGGTAGTGCGCATATTGCAGCGGTTGAGTGATGAGGAAGTGAGGATGTGGGAAACGAAGGGAAGGAGTTGGACGCAAGGCACAGCCGAGCAATCTGTCTATGGCACAATGGAGCCGCACAAAGGACCGAGCGGGAACAGACGACGAGGGCGATAAGAGCGAGCAAGTGCCCGGCCAGCGCAACGAGAAGTCGCGCGCGCCGGTCGGGCCTTCTGCGCGTCGACGCGGACCGCGAACGACTTCGCGAAGCCGTTGCGTCTGTACTCACCTACCAGCGAATCAAGCGAAGCGCGTCTAGCCCGCGCGCGATTACTCACGTACCCGGACGTGCCGTTGAGCAGCGCAACGAAACGAGCCAGCATTCTGTGCGAGTTGCGATGCATTGGCGGAACGCAGACTGCCAGAGTCGCGACTAGTACCAGCTCGTCCCTGTCGCGGCACGTCCGGACTACAAGAAAATTGAAGGAACGGAAGAAACGAGCGTGGGAACACCTCCGAACCAGTCGGAGAGATCGGCGAGCCGTTCACGAGAGGGCGGCGAGGACGTTGTCGCCGAATGACTTGGCCGTGCCGGTGGCGTCGAATCCGACAATGTTGCCTGTGAGCGAATGACCAAGCGCGAGAGTGAGATCGAAGCGATGAGGCTGAGGCATGAGTAAGGCCGCACCCGGAGACTTGTACTCGCAGACCTGCACATGAAACGGTGATCACTGTCAGTCGTATGAGAAACAGACAACGACTGCTCCAAGAAGCACTTGCCAAAAAGTTGCCGTTCCAGCTGAAGCCCTCGCCCTTGACCGGCGAGCACGTCGACAAAGCGCAGCCGACTTCGGTCGTACCCTTCCAGACGAGCTGCGTGAAGTGCCCGGTGGCCTCATTGTACGAGGGGTCGTCAAAGTCGTACTGCCCGACCTCGTCTGCGGGCTGAGAAGGTCAACTTGCGCGACGTTATTCGGATAACCGTGAACCCACTGTACCACATCTGGATGCCGCTTTCGACGGTCAAGCCAGTACCCGCCGCGAGGTTCTCTCCGGCATGGATGGCCTTTCCGCCACCGTGCTCAAAAACGCCTGTGCGCAAGTTGGTGAGCGCAGGGTCAGGGTGCCCGCTCCGAGCATCAGAAGCCTCGGCGGCACTCGATCGGAGGTCAGGAGACAAGAGCGCTCACACTTGTCTGCCCACGCTTGTGCGGCCGAGGCGAGCTCGTTAGACCTGCGGGCAAGGATTGTCGCGGTCAGCCTTCTGCACAGGTGCACGTCGGACGCGGAACGCGCCAGGTAAGGGCCGAGACACCGTGCTTAGCACGAAACTCGTTGTGCGCGTCGAGTGCGACCTTCTGGACCGAGCCCGCAGCGCCCGTTGAGCCCGAACCGCCTGCCGAGGTAGTCTTCGGAGGCGCAGCTGAGATCGTGTGTGCGACGCGGGTGGTGGTCACCGGCGGCCTCGAGGTCACTTTGCGTTCTTTCGAGGCGCGAAGCGTAGTAGGCGCCGCGCGCGAGGTCGTCGTGCGGCGGCGGGTCGTCGTTCGCGGCTGGGCCTCGAGGTCCGCGTTCTCGACGGCGGAAGTGGCTGCGGCTCGCGAGATCGATGTCTCGTGCTGCACGGGTACAGCTGTCTTGCCTGCCGCCGCCTCGCCGCCGTAGGTGATGGTCGTGGCCCAGCTCCACTCGTTCGATCCGGACCAGCCGGACGAGTGCTCCTTGTGCCACTGCCAGAAGCGGCTGAAGCGGTTCGTCAGGTCAGAGCTGTGCCTTCCGTGCTTGTGCTGGCCCCAGTGCTGTAGAGCGAATAGGTTCAGCGCCCACCGGACGTTGGCCGTTGACAGACACTCGCCTTCCTCAAGGCAGAAACGGCGGGCTTGTCGCAGTCGTTCGAGGCGGCAGACATGTCGCCGGCGAGCGCAAGACTGGGAGCGACTGCAAGAGCCGCGGCAAGGAAGAGGCGGAGCGAGACCATGTCGAGAGGTTCGTGCGGTTGCGGGGGAGAACGAAAGCGACGAGATGGGGTGGAAGGCCGGCTTTCACACAAGAGAGAGAAGAGAGCGGGAAAGTAGGGAGCGTGGAGGAGAGGAGAGAAGACCGAGAAAGAGCGACGAGAAAAGAGGAAAGCGAAGAAGCGAGGGCGACGAGAAACGGAACGAGACGCGAAAGTCACCAACGGCATAGGTCTGCGAGAAACCGCCTCAGCGTCTCCTGTTGCCAGCAACCGTGCGAACGATCGAGTGGATCACAGCGCAACGCAACACAGCGACAGGAGAGCGCAGAGAACGGACCTCGTTGTGCCTGAAGCCCAACTCACCGCAGATCGTGTCCTCCGCACACACACAAATATGGCCAAGAAACGTGTTCGCAACAGCTGAGGAAGATGTCTACAATTCGACGAGAGGAGAGGAGAGACGCGGGAGACAGGCCGTGAGAGGGAGCCACGCTGACCGCAGGGGAATACCATGAGCTACTCGGTACAAACAGAGTGTTTTCTCCCCGGCGGGACGACGCCGCCGGGGTCAATAGAAGATGGAGCGCTGAGAAATCTAGTGCTGAACAGGCGATAAGGACGCGTTGATGGATGTATCGGCGTCGCGGGACGGGCGATGGAAGGCGGGGTCGAATGTGTGTGTGCTGCCGCCGACAGACGGCGCGAACTAAGACTGCTGCTCCACCATCGCTGACGTATCGCGCAGGAGGACCGGGCTCGCCTTGCCTCCCGACGCTCCGTCAACGAGCGGCGAGCCCTTCTGCGCCAGCGGGGGCGAGAGTGTACCCGAGTGCTGCGACAGCGGCGGGCTCGGCTGAGGCGGCATGACCTCAGCAGACACGCCCGGCGGAAGCTGCTGCGGCTTCAGCGGGACGGGCGGCGCGGGCGATGCGTGACTCGTGCTCCGGCCGCGCTGCTGCTGCGACGCCGGCCGCGACGGCGGCTGCCAGCCATCGACAGCTGAGCCGTTCGTTGATGACACGCGAGGCGGACCGGCATGGTGCCCGCCGTTCGAGGTCGGCATCGGACTAGCCTCGTGCGAAGTGCGCCCGTCCGACGAGTCGAGCGGTACGCGCGGCGCAGTCTCATCAGACGGGCCGAGCGCACCGGGCGAGACGAGCTCGGGACCGGGTCCGAGGTTGAAGTGCTCGCGCAGCGCCTTGTTGTCTTGAGCGAGGCCGTTCGTGTACTCCTTTAGCGAGGTGATGTAGTCGACCGCTGCGAGCATTGACGAGTCAGCTCCTGTACTCAATAAGCGACAAGCTCGTGAAGATCGCACCCTTGCTCAGGACCTCCCACTTGCTCGCCTTCAGACCGCGCTCGAACGGCAGCTGGTCGCGCAAGTCCTCGAACAGCTGCGCCATCTCCTTTCGGCGCTTGCGCTCGGCGAGCTTGTGACTCACGCGCAGCTCGGGACTGCGAGAGTACGGCGTGTCCGTTTTCGGTGGGCCCTGTCCAGGCGCAAAGGCCGATGATGGGTCGAGGCTGACCGAGCCCGACGAGTTCTGCCGCGACGGCGGAGCAGGCGGGCCTCGCGCCCAGGGCGCCGGCGGGCCAGGTGGAGGACCCGAGGCGTGCTGTTGCGGGAGGGAGGAGTAGGACGTAGTCGAGGTGGTGCGAGAGTGCAGCTCGTCGTGCTCGGTAGGGGTGTGGGGGACGGAAGAGACGAGGAGAGAGGGCTGCGTGAGGTTGCGCGAGTGCGGAGGATAGCTGGACGGTGGTTGAGAGTGAGGGGAAGGGAGAGGATGCGGAACGGGCGGAGGCGGGGCCGAGTAGAAGGGCTGCTGGCCTTGCATCATCTGACTGACGCTGGGAATGCTCGGCCGGCGCGCAAAAGCGCTCGCATCGCCGTCGTAAGGCCCGCGCGAGACCGAACCTCGCGGGCCAATATGCTGCCCGTCCCAAGCCGGTCCCGGGCCGAGAGCGTGCTGCTGCCCAACCGCGGGCGGACCGTGTGCCGCTGCCGACGCGGGTCGCTGCTCGTAGCCCTGCACAGCGTGATGACCTGGCTGGTACGATGTCGCCGAATAGCCACCGAGGCTGCTCTGACTCGCATAGCTCTCGTTACTTCCCCGCCGGTCCTCCTCCCACGGGCTCAGCGGCCCGTATGACGAGTCCCTGCGCTGCTGCTCCGAGAGACTCAAGTTGTTGAGCTTGTCGTAGGTGAGCGAGGACGTGCGCCGTTTCGGGTGCGGCGGCTGGTTCGTAAGGTGAGACGGCGGATGCGGGAAAGCCGGCGGGGGGTAGCCGTAGCCGTGCTCGCCATTCGGGTCGTCGCCGGAGGTCTTGCGCTTCAGTCCGGGGGACGGGCTGGGGTGGTGCTCCTGCGGAGGAGGCATGCCGCGCTCCGGAGAAGCCGTGCCGTTGATGTTGTTGGAAAGAGAATGCCGCCGCATCGAATAGTCGAAGTAGGACGGGGCGTCGAGCGGGGTGGACGTCTGTGACGGGCCGCCGAAGCGGTACGCAGACGCAGGCCCTACGCTGGGCAGTTGGCTGAAGGGCAGGGAGGGCGGAGGTGCGTGCGAATGCGGAGGCGCGGCAGAGTACGTCGCCACGCCAAACTGGTAGGCGTCGTGGCTCGACGTCGGAGGAAAGCGGTCGTGCATGCTGCCCGTGCCGAATTGCGGGTTTGCAGGCGTATGGGCACGCAGCACCTCCATGCCCTGGTCAAGACCTTGCGAATGCGCGAATGCGGCACCGTTGGCGGCGTGCTCGGCGGACGTACGACGGTCCAGGGGAGGCGGGTGCGCGTGAAACGACTCGGCGTGCGGGGCGTGCGATTCTTGCGCAGCGGAGAAGGCGTGGAGGATGGGGTCGGAGTTGATGCTCTGGCGACGGCCGGCGGAATACCCCTGTCGGCACGCGAAGTACCACAGGCAGTCAGCGTAATCCGCTCGACTGTGTCGGGCTACGTCGACCCCTCTGTAGCGCTGTGCGCTTGAGCCTCGCAGAGCCGCGAACGCGCTTGTGCCAGTCGCCAGCACCAAGGACAAGGGACGCCTAGGGGAGCGAGACTCACAGGAGCGTCAAGAAATCCGGCAGGCGGCAGGTTGACAGGCGGGAGTCGGACTGGGCCAGCAGCAGCAGCAGCGGGCAGAGTGGGGCCGGGCGCACCAGGACCAGGACCGGGTGGCTCGGCGTACGAGAGGGGCCCGGGAGAAGGGGTGTGCAGCGCTGTGGGCGCAGCCTGCATCCTGAGGGCGCTGGGCGCGAGTGGCTTGGGCGCGCACTCGGTAGCGGCGCTCAGAGTCTCGTGGCGCAGGTTCGCCCTCGCGTGGGAAGCGCCCGGTCGAGCAAGGCGGCCGCGAGGGTTTGTTCGGCAGAGGCCTCGACCCGGCCGCCGTCCCTTCTCAGCGTTCCTGGGCCCCTCCTGCCCCAAAACTTGATCGCCCGACTCTCCGCATCAAGGGTCCACCGCGATTAAGTCCCGGATGCTTCCTCGCAAGCCGACCTGCGCCGCTTGTGCGTCTCCCCGCGTTAACGCTCTCGCTGAGCTGAGGAAGCCTGCGCAGGGCAGGGAAGGGGAGTCCGCTGGGTGTCCGCGTAGGGTGCGGCCGACTCGAGCCCGAGCGCGGCGTGCAAGGCAGAGGGACCAGGGCACGCGCGCTCACACGAGGCAAGGCGATTGCACCCTCGGCTCGCGTGGTGTCTCTCCGTCCCGTCGGCTTCTTCACTCGTCGTGCTGCTCACCTCGCAGACGGATGCTGCTGCTCGATCTTGAGCTGCAGTCCGGAACCGCGTCACCTCCAAGTCAACGGGAGAAATGAGAACGAGGGCCGACGATCCCACTTCCCTTCCTATCTGCACCCCGAGTTCTCGAGCTCTGCGCTCATTTTCCGCTGCCTGTTCGAGCAAGTGGCCAGTTCAACCACGCGAGCTCGCGCTGGTTCGCGTCGCGGGCGCCACTTCTCGTTGGCCAGTCGTTGAGAAAGTTCCTCGTCGGTTCCCGGCTCCCTTGCTGCCCCGCCTCCGCGACGAGGCACACTTCGCTGTGCCGAACGAGTGCCCTCGTCCATGTCGCAGCGCTTACGGCCCCGAAAGGGCAGAAGTGCGCTTCATCTCGACGAACAATACCTAGGTAGGCAGAGCAAGTGAACGAGCAGAGTCAAAGTCGTCTTTGCCTGCCGTGACTTCGCGCAACTGCGAGGGCGGACTGGCGCCGCATCGCGGACCAGCCAAAGCTGAGAACTGTGGAGGTTACAGGAAGCTGTCGCCAACAAGTCTTGAGCACCGAGGGAACGATCGCCACATCGTCAGCTTCGTAGCACACTTCGGAGCACGAGGAACGAGAAACATCGCAACAAATACAGGTAAGGTAGCGAAAGCGCAGCGGCAGCGGCGATTTAGCGAAAATATAGCAAAAGTGCAGCGGCAGCAACGCGGGCCGGAAGCTGAAGCAAGGCGAGCAAGCCAAAGCAGGTCGCTGCAGCAGAACTCCACTCTCGCGACGTCGATTGCTAGAAAGAATCAACCATGACATATTTGAGCGGGACAAGAATGGGGTTACCGGAATCAGAACGGAAGGAAGGAGGGACGGGAGAACGAGGGCCGCAAAGGCCATGTCTTGACAAGTGGGAGTCAAGTATGCCGTCTAGTGCGCCGCCGCGGGCGTCGACTCGACCTTGTCGCCAGTGTCGGTGGCCGACGACGTCGCCGTCGCCTCGTCCGTCGAAGGGATGGGCTCGCCGTTACCCGCCGCGTGGATGCGCTTGAGCTCGCGACGCGCAAGCCACATGTCCGCCGGGACCACCCACCACGAGACGACGCCGGCAATCGTGATAAAGGCGAAGACGGCAAAGGCGAAGTTGAGGTTTTCGCCGGTGACCGGGAACTCGAGGGGCGAGAAGAGGACGGCAAGGAGGAACGCTGCGAGTGCGAAGCAGGTCAAACACTTGCACCTCGCGGGTGACGAGATGGAATGAGGCGTACTGTTGAAGATGGCCGAGATGATGCAGAACGGAGTCGACCAGCGGCCGTTGGACCACTTGGCATTGGCAAACTCGCCGCGGGTGAAGATGAGGCGGAGCGTCGGAATGAGCGCATACGCGGCAATCGTCGGGACAGCGCCGCACGACACAAGCGACGTGAAGGCGACCGATGAGGGGAGGATGGTGCACAAGAGGATGGCCGCGACGACGCCGATGAAGATGATGGCGTTCTTGGGCTGGCCGTTCTTGTCGACCTTGCCGATCCACTTGGAGCCGGGGAGGATGCCGTCACGCGCGATGGCAAAGATGAGGCGCGATGCGGCGGTGACCGCAAGCGACGTGTTGATCAGGAGACCCATGCACGCCACGATGGTCATGACGAGCTGGCCGCCCTTGCCGAGCGCGAGCTGGTAGATCGTGACGAAGGGCTGCGGCGTGTAGATGCCGAAGATGACGTCGAGGTTGGGCGAGCAGAACAGGAAGAGGATGAGGAGCGGGATGGCGAGGATGCCCGAGAGCGCGGCGGACCAGAACATGCCACGCGCCGACGCGAGCGACGCGTTCTTCGTCTCCTCGGCGATGTGGCCCGACGCATCCCATCCGGTGACGACGCCCGACGTTGAGAGGAACGAGAGGATCCAGGTCCAGGCTGGGGCCGCTCCTGCGCCGTTGTAGTACTCGGTAAACACCCACTTGGCGTCCTGGAAGCCGTACGTCTGCGAGACGCCGACTGGGAGCCAGATCATGGTGAGGATGAAGTCGATCGCGATGATGATGGCCGACGCCTTGAAGATCCAGGCGAAGCGGTGCGGCGAGAGGAGGTTCGACATGATCGTAATGAACAGGAAGGTCTCGGCAACGGCCCACTGAACAGCACGGAACTTGATGTTCGAGCTGTCGAGCGTGCCGGGGAAGTAGGTCTGGAAGACGACGAGCTCCGACAGCATGAAGTCGGCCGTGCCCTGCGTGTTGCTCGCGACGAACGAGGTCCACGCTGTCGACGCCCAGTATGCGCTGAATGAACGAGCTTCGTCAGCTGCGGCTCGACTTGCGCAACCAAGCACGGAAGGAAGACGCACACAATGAAGCCGAAGAAGCGGCCGTACTTCTTGCCCGCGGCTTCGGCCGCCCACACGTAGATCGAGCCGCTAAGCGGAATGGACGAGCAGATCTCGGCAAGGCAAGCAGCCGTGATCGTCATGAAGACCGTCGTGATGACCATGCTGCAGCGAGTAAGAGAGGGTGTCAGGGAGCAGCAATGGCTTGGTGCAGACGAAGCCAGCGGACCTGGACCAGAGAGCAACGGGTCCGCCGTTGTAAAGACCGTAGGCGTAGAGGAGGCGAGCGCCACCGACAACGTTCAACGCGCCGAAACCGGCCATGAAGCCCTCGAAGTGACCCCAAGTGCGGTGCAAAATCTGGTTGTCTCGGCGTCAGGAGACTCGCTCATGCGATTCGTCACAGACCCGGAGAAATTGGCGGGTGCCTTCGCACCTGCTTGTATCCGAAGGCAGCCTTTGAGAGGCGCAAACCCCCGATTCCGGTCGTCAGTTCTTTCCGCCCATTTCTGATCCCGCTCGTCCCGCGCGAAGGGGAGGAGCGGGGGGTTACGGGTAAAGGCAGAGAAAAGGGAACTCCACGCCGACCGAACAAGCGGCGGAATGGAGTGAGCAAACGGAGGGTCACGATCCTTTCGCACGTGTACGAGACGTGTTCCAAGTTCGAACGGTATGATCTCAGCGACGTCTGGATTCGACACGGTCATCCTCGCGCACGGTTTGGCCCTTGCAGCCGCACGTGCACGAGGGGCAGATCCGCGCGAGAGTATACCCTGGCACGCCCGCGCTGGAGAGGGGGTCCGACGCAAAGCGCGGTCTCCAGCGGTGACCGGGCGGCAGAGACCAGACGAAGCACCCGATGTGACCTTCCCTGAGGAGAGGGATGCAAGTTCGCCCAAGGTGTTGAACCTTGAGCGAGGTCCCGGCGATGTCCCCAGGTGTCGACAGGAAGGGGGATTGCGGGCTGAAGAGGCGTACAGTCGTAGGAAGAATCGCGAACGCCCATGTGCCCGCTGCATTTGCCGGCTCAGCCGTGGCGGAGAGCGTCCTTGTCGAGGCTCACGAGCTGCTCCTCGTCGCCGTAGCTCGAGAGGCTGCGCTGGTCGGTGTCCTTGTCGGGCATCGTCGGTCGAAGAATCGCGATTCGGCGGTGGAAGCTAGTGACGCGGGTCTTGGATGGTGCAAGAGCACGAGGTGGCACTCTCAGACGGCTCACAGCAGCGACGGCTTCGAGTGGTGCGGTCAGAGCGGAGTCAACCTCTTTCCCGCCCCTCATCGGGACGTCGATCGCCAAGCTCGGTCCGCTTCTTCTGAACAGGTCCGCAAAGCGCTGCAGCTGTGCTACGTAACGTCTGTGCTGTCTGCTGTCTCTTTCCGGCGGCCGAACGGACGCGATGCGACGTCTTCCCTATTCTCGCTGCGAGGCGAGAATCGCGCTGAGACCTGCTCGGCTGGTCTGGACACGGCAATGCAGTTGAAGATACACGAGATGGCGACTACGCTCAGGCGTTGGTGTTGTACTCCTTCGCGATGAACTTGGCTGCGGCGCGCGACAGTCTCCACGTTAGCACCCCTCTTCCACAACTTGCTCCGAGAGGGACACGCACCGATGGTGAGCGCTTGGATGTTGCTGTGGACGTCGTCGACGTTAGCGAGGCCAGAGCTCTAGCCCTGACTAACGAAACGCACCTCGTGCCCTCGTACAACGCGCCGACTGGCGAAGGGGGACCTCGTCAGTACTCTCAATCGATCCGCACGGTTCGAAGACATACTCTTCGAGTCCCTCCAGTACTTCTCGATTCCCGTCTCGCTGTGATGCACGAGAATGTCAGGTGACAGCCTCGGGACTCGCGGAACGAGCGAGTGCAGACGTACCGCGTGTAGCCCAGCCCGCCCGCCCACTCAATCGCGCTGCCCGACGCCTGCTGTGCGACGAGCGACGACTTCCACTTGGCCATGGCCGCCTGCTTGGTGAAGGCGTGACCCTGCTCCTTGAGGCGCGCGGCGTTGTACGTCAATAGGCGCGCACACTCGATCTCCGTAGCGACGTCGGCAAACTGGTACTGCATCATCTGGAACTGCGCGCATGACGGTGTCTCAGCGTTGCCCTCAGCAAGACCAGCGGAAGATTGGCGTACGTTGCCAACCGGCTGGCCGAACTGCTTGCGCTCGTAGGTGTACGGGACAGCCTTGTCGAAGGCGCCCTGCGCGAGTCCGACCATCTGGGCCGCGATACCAACGCGACCCTCGTTCAGAATCTCGATGGCGTACCTGTGACAGGGGCGATGAGCAAGATCGACGGTGCGCACGGAAGGCACGAGCAACGCACTTGTACCCGAGCCCCTCGTCACCAAGCAGATTCTCAGCAGGCACCTTGACGTCGTCAAAGTTGAGCGTGCAAGTCGAGGAAGCGCGAATACCGAGCTGGCGAGACGCGAGGCGGAGTCAGGGCGGCCTTCGCACATCGACTTCGCGCTGTTATGACGCACCTTCTTCTCCTTCTTGGCAATCTCGACGCCCATCTCTTTCTCGACGACAAAGCACGAGATGCCCTTGTATCCCTTGCTCGGGTCAAGGGTGGCAAAGACCTGCAAAAGAGGCGCCAGTCAGCACAAGCGGTTCAAGGCGGTCTCGAAGCGCAGAGACAGCGCACAAGGAAGACGTCGGCCTCGGCAGAGTTGGTGATCCACATCTTCGAACCGTTGAGCGTGTAGTACGAGCCATCCTCGCTCTTCTTCGCCGTCGTCTTGAGTGCGAACGCATCAGAACCGGACGCGGGCTCCGACAAGCAGAACGATCCGAGCTGCTCGACAGATTTGCTCGACAAAAATCAGCTGCTGCATCTCTGTGCATGTGTATCGAGGCATGAGGTGGAACGCACACGCTCGGTCGAAAGCTGCGGAAGGTACTTGTCCTTGAGGTGCTGGCTGGCGTACTTGCGGAAGACGGTGTTGACGAGCGTGTTGTGCACGTCGCAGCAGACACTGACGGAAGGATCGACCTTGGCGAGCTCCTCGATTACAAGAATCGCCGAGGTGAAGGAAGCGCCAGCGCCACCGTGATCCGGGTCCGTCTCGATGCCCATCAGCTGCATCCGCGCCCCGTCAGTGTATTGCTCGTCTGAGCTGGCAGGGAGCTTATGACGCACGCCCTGCTCAAAGAGACCCTTGATGATGGCCGGGTCCATCTTCTCGTTCTCGTCCATCTCCTCGACGCGAGGGGCGACGACCTCGTCCGCAAACTTCTTAACTGCAAAGGGTGACGAGGTGTCAGTGAACCTCACCCGTGTCAGACGAGCGCGCGTCACGCCGCGGGGCGACGCTGCAGTCGCGCTCGACGGCAACCCGACGTACCGACCTCCTTGAGCATGCGCTCCTCTTCGGTGAGGGTGTAGAGCGAGGTCGGGCTCTCGCCCTCAATGTACGACGAGAAGTGACTGCGTGCTCGTGTGCGTGTCAGCCATGCTCGAGGTGTCTCTGCGCTAGTCGACCTGAGGGGCGTGAAAGCGAAGTGGGGGCCACCACGCACCGAGCGGTCGCGGGCGCCGTGCGGGCGTGGGCAGCGAGAGAGCGGGTGGCGGTCCGTGCAGTGCGTGCGAGCATCTTTGCGGCTGTCTCGTGTGCAGGGAAAGGTGCGAGAGACGAGTGAAGGCAAGCCGTCTTCCCTCGCATGAGGCGCCG
The DNA here is from genome assembly GCF_050403205.1 of Rhodotorula paludigena. Classification (NCBI taxonomy): domain Eukaryota; kingdom Fungi; phylum Basidiomycota; class Microbotryomycetes; order Sporidiobolales; family Sporidiobolaceae; genus Rhodotorula; species Rhodotorula paludigena. The sequence goes on along the minus strand of NW_027481404.1, from coordinate 130,079 downwards.
TCGGCCGGAGCGGCTCCAAGTCGCCGGATTTGTCCATCGCCTGTCCCTTGCTAGGACACGAGTACCACCGACAAGCTTATGAGTATCTCGAACAGTGCATGAGGCTGCACCTGAGGCGTCCGGGCCCGATGTGAGGTGCCCGCCATCGACTTGGCCGCGGGCGCCGCGTGCGCAGGCGGGCGGGTTGCTCCTCTGTCCGCATGCCCGCGTCGGACTACGCGCACAAGCCAGGCGGGTCGCTAAAGCTCAAGGGTGCAGGAGGAGCAGTAGACCCGACGTGCGTCTCCTTTCTTCGTCTTCGCTGTTCCCTGTCCCTCTTCGAGACGCCTCATCATCCGACCACTCCTCCTCGGCCAATCTTCTTGTCTACGCCGCGTGCTGACTTCTTCAACACACAGCAAGAAGAAGAAGAAGAGCAAGTCGAGTTCGAGCAAGAAGCTGCGCGAAGAGGACGGCGCAGGGGAGAGTGCGGGCAGCGGCAAGGAGCGCAGCGAGAGTCCCGTCGTCGGCAGCAGCGGGGCGGGGCCGGCTGGGTCGCACAAGACGGAGGCTCAAAGGCGCTTCGAGGAGGTTCAGCGCAAGCGCGTGCGTGATGATACTTTCGCTTCCTTCACGTCGGCCTCGTCTCCCCTCGTCGATCCTATTCTTTTTTCGCCCCTCCCCCCCCCCCCTCACGCCTCTCGACTCGATGTATACCTCCTCGTCTGCGTCATGAGGCTGGCGTCGAGCACGTGAAACGGCGCTGACTCGGGTTGACCGCTTCCACAGCTACTCGAGCGCGCAGCCAAATCGGCGGCCAAATCCCACAAGGATCGCGTCGCCGAGTTCAACGAGAAGCTCGAAAACTTATCTGAGCATTACGATATACCCAAGGCAAGTATTCTTTTCCTTTCCTTCCTTTCTCACCCCGCCACTGCACTTCCATTCCTTCTTCTTCGCCCGCCTCTTCTCGGGACTTTGCTCTGCCGCTCCGGACCTAACGCACTCTCTCGCTTGCAGGTTGGTCCTGGCTGAGCTCGACGCGTAGTGAGCGGCTCTGCAAACCGTTTGGTCTGCTTTCAGCCCGACGCAGAGGAAAGTGGGTGTCGCGCCGAAGAGGGAAGCTTCCCACATACACCTCTCCTGAGCGAGCCGGAAGGACATGCCAATAATACGTGTTACACAGTCGCTGCTCTATACCGCTGGCGCAGTAGCCGACTCCGTTGGCGGCGCCTTGACGTACGTCTCGCTCAGTCGCTGCTGGACATAGTCGCCCGCCTTGATCGGCTCGTACGCCGGCGGCCGCTCAGCCGTGACGCACGTCGGGAGCACCTCGACGAGCGCGTCATAGTCGAGGCCGAAGAAGAAGGGGAGCGACATGCGGTCCTGGCCTGTGCGGTTGATCGCGCGGTGGACGGTGCTCTTGAAGAGGCCGTTCGAGATGCGCTGCATCATGTCGCCGCTGGTGACACAATTCGTGAGCTCGAGTGGAAAGGTGTGGAAAGGCATGCAGAACCACGCACAGGTTCAAGACAAACGTGCCCGGCTTTGGCGGCGCCTGGACCCACTCGCCCTGCGAGTTCAGCACCTGCAGCGCCTGAACGTCGCCGTGCTGCAGCAGAAGCGTGATGATCTCGTAGTCGCTGTCAAGAGGAAGGCAGTCAGTATCAGCGGCAGTTGCTCGACGACCGCAGAGAAGCGACACACGTGTGCGCGCCAATGCCAATCTCCCTGAGGTCGACCGGTCCGAACTGCGGCGGGTAGTGCAAGATGCGCATGACGGAACCCGGGTTGCGCGTCTTCTCGTCGAAGTAGTGCTCGTCGAGGCCAAGCGCGAGCGAGAAGATCGGGAGGAGGCGTTTGCCGAGCGCCATGATCTCGTCCCACGCGTGCTGCAGCGTCGGACGGAAGTCGGGGAGATCCTCGGCGGGCGGCCAGAGGTTGCCAGACCCTGCGCCCTCCTTCATCAGCTGCGAGTCGTCGCCCATGTCCCACTGTACAGTCAGAATGCGAGTCAGCGACGAGCCCCAAACTCAGTCAGGTCGGCAGCAGATCGCCTGGTCACCCAGGGTAGGCGACAGCGTTCAGCTCGCGGGACGAGGCGAGAAGACGCACCGCTTCGTGCACGTCGCCGCGGTTCGCCGGGTCGACGTTCTCGCCCTTCAGCCCAGCGTACCCCTTGAAGCTGGTGCCCTTGTGCAGGTCGACGAGCATCTTCTTGTCCATCGGCTGCGCAAAGAACTTCTTGGCCTGGCCGAAGGCATCGTCGATAACCTGCTGAGGGACGCCGTGGTCCGAGATGTAGAAAAAGCCGGACGAGATGCACGCCTGCAGCAAGTTGTTGAGATCGTCAGCACCGCCCTTGTCTATCGCAACGACTCAAAACCCCCGCTGCCCGCCCCTCGTATTGAGCGGAAGGAAGCGGCTGAGAAGGTCGAGCGGATGAGCCGCGGGCAAGAGCGCTCACCTCCTGGATCTGCAAGGAAGCGTGTCAGCGAGGACAAGGGATGCAAACATCGCCACGGTACGCCTACGCACCTCGGCTGCCAGCGCCTTGCGGTCTTCAGCTGATCCGTTGAGCCGGGCGAGCGAGATAACGGGGAGCTCGGTAAACGCAGCCGCCTCCGTCGAAGCCGAGACGAGGCGCTGTCCGAGGCCAGTCGAAAGGACGCTCATCGTGCAAAGGCGTGCAGTTTCGTGCGTCGAGCAGGAGGAGAGCGAATTGGGCGGCGGCGGAAGAAGCGGGTTGAAAGCGGGCCGCCGGGTCTGGAACTTTTGCGCTTCTCCCGTGGCTGCACCGCCACCGAGTCGTCGGCCCCACTTTCTGTGACTCCGTTCGTCGCCCGCTTTCTTCGGGCTTCGCTGCACTCGCCTCTTTCCTTCCTTCTTCCATCCCAGCCATCGCTATGCACGGCCTCATCCACTACGTCGACGGCCAGCCCGCGACGGTCCCGCTCATGCGCGTGGCCGCCAAGGCCACCATCGTTGACCTCTCCGCGCGCGTCCAAGTCACGCAAGAGTACCGCAACGACTCGAGCGAGACGCTAGACTGCTCGTACCAGTTCCCCGTCCCTGCGTGCGGCGCCGTGTGCGCCTTTGCGATGCTCAAAGCGGACGGATCCCGCATCCGTGGGGTCGTGCAGGAGAAGGAGGAAGCGCGGGCGACCTACGACGAGGCGGTCGAGCAGGGCAGGCTTGCGAGCTTGATGGAGCAGGACAGTCCAGACAGTCAGTCGAGACAGTAACGCCTGATCCGAAGGCCGTCCATCTGCTGATCCTCTGTGACTTCGTGCCCACAGCGTTCACGTGCAAGGTCGGCAACATCATGCCACGCGAGACCGTCATCGTCGAATTGACCTATGTGACGGAGCTCACCGAGGGCGAGACGAGCGACTCGTACCGCTTCCACGTTCCCTCGCATGTCGGCTGCCGCTATGGCGACCCGCCCTCCTCGGCACCGGCCGGCGTCGCCGCGAGTGATCAGGGCGCCGCCTTCAGTGTCGACGTCTCGATTGAAGCGGCTGCACCCATTTCAAAGGTCGACTGTACCTCGCACGCCGTCTCGACAGAACTCGGTCCGGATCCTTCGCTGAGCAACGCCGACAACCTTCCCTTCGCCAACTTCGCCCGCGTCAGCTGCAAGACGGCACACTTCCTCAGCAGCGACGTCGTCCTGCAGATCACGTCGGCAGGCGTCGACCGTCCGCGCTGCATCGTCGAGCGGCATCCTGCGCAGGACTCGGCAGCTATCTCGCTCACCGTCGTTCCGCGCTTCTCGCTGCCGGAAGTCACCGGCCAGGAGTTCGTCTTTCTCGTCGACCGGAGCGGCTCGATGGGCGAGTGGGGGTTTGGCTCGACAGGCGCGGGACGGATCACGCTCGCCCGCAAAGCGCTTGTCGTTCTCTTGCGCTCCCTTCCGCACCGCGACACGACGTTCAACATCGTCTCGTTCGGATCGACACACTCTGCACTTTGGGAGAAGGGCAGTCGTGCGTACAACCAGGTGCGCTCCATCTTCCGCATTGATTTCTCGTGAAACTCGGCTCATGTCTGCTTCAACCACTGCAGAGCACGCTCGACGAGGCGACCAAGCATGTCGACAGCATGGAGGCAAACTTTGGCGGAACCGAGATCTGTTCGGCCCTCGACTACGTCTTCAAAGTCCGGGACACGAAGCGGCCCACTTCCGTCTTCGTGCTCACTGACGGTGACGTGCGGCTTTCGTCCGTCTCTTCTCGTCGGAAACTTGGTCTGACAATGTGCATACTGTACAGGCGTGGGAACTCGACGCCGTCCTGAGCAGCGTCAAGGACGCCGTCGCTTCCGCCACGACCGAACAGCCTCTTCGTGTCTTCACGCTCGGCATCGGCAACTCAGCGTCGACGGCAATGGTTGATGGCATCGCTCGGGTCGGCAACGGTACTGCGCAGTACGTCACGGACGGCGACCAAAGCTTCACGGGCAAGACGGCCCGCCTGCTCAAAGCGGCGAGGTCGCCGCAGATCCTCAACGCGCGCCTCGACTTCGGCGAAAGCGCGGACAGGGCGATGAAGCAGGCTTGTCTCGATGACGACTTCGAGGTTGTCGACGCCACCGAGGGCACCGAGAAGCTCGCGCTTGAAGACAAGGCTGACTCGTCAAGCAAGGCGCCGCTCAACCTCTTCGACGAATCGGTCGACCCGCTCGCGCAAGACGTGGGACCCGCTCCTCCGGCTAAGCCGGTCGAGCTCCCCTCTCCGCCGCCTCTCCAGCTCGCGCCGCGCGCGATTCGCGGCCTCTACCCTGGCACGCGCTTGCACGCGTACGGCATCGTCTCTCCCGCTTCCCTGCTCCATGACAAGGTCACATTGCGCGGCGAGCTCGCGTCCGGACAGCAGCTCGCGCTCGAGATCCCGGTGGTCGAGGCTCACTCGGTCGGATCGTCGACCGCCGACAACGCGCCGTTCGTGCACGCCATTGCTGCGCGCAAGCTCATCCAAGACCTCGAGGACGGCGAGCACGATTTCGCTTCGTCGCTCGACAAAAAGGACGACGACCTCGTCTCGCGCACCGTCAAAGCCGCCGTCGTCCGCCTCGGCAAGACGTACTCGCTCGCCTCGTCGCACACGAGCTTCGTCGCCGTCGACGAAGCCGAGGTCGACGCCGCGCGGAAGCAGCGCAAGCGCATCGCGCTGCCCCCGCCGCCCATGCGGGCGCCCGTGCTCTTCGGCGGCGCGCCGCCCGCCCCAGGCGCTTCGCCCTTCATGCGCAGCCGGATGGCCGCGCCCGCCGCCGCAACGTTCTCGACATTCGCGGCCGTGCCTCCCGCTCCTCCTGCGCCGGCACCCGCGGCCGCCTTCGGCGCGCCCATGATGGCCGCGTGCTTTGCCCCTCCGCCTGCGGCTCCGGCGCCATCGGGAGGTGGCGGGCTCTTCGGCTCGCGGGGATCTGCGGCAGGCGGGCTTTTTGGGCATCAGCAGAGCAGCGCTGTCGGCTGGGGTGGCGGTGCGGGGCTCTTTGGCGGACCCGCCGCAGGCGCTGCAGTGGGAGAAGCGGCGGGAACGGCGCCGCCGCCCAAGTCGAAGGACCCGGCGTCGCTCTCGCCCTCGGAGCGCATCGATGCCCTCGCGCGCGAGCAGGACTTCGGCGGCGCGTTCTCGACCGCGGCGCTGCGCTACTGCGGGAGCAAGTGGGCCGGCGGGGTCGCGAGCGTCGAGGTCGCCGGGTTCGAGGGCGCGAGCGAGACGGTCAAGGCGACGCTTGCGGTGCTGGCCTACTTTGAGCAGGAGCTCGGCCAGCACAAGGAGGAATGGGAGGGGCTTGCGGACAAGGCGACGGACTTTGTTGCGGGCGAATTGGGCGTCGAGGTGGACGAGGTGCAGAGGCTTGTTGACGCGCTCAAGGGCTAATGGAATTCGCGTGATGCTCTGATTGTCTAGCGTGGCATGCGTTTCAGTCTGTGCGCCTTCGTCCGTACTCACCGTGGGAGAAACGGAGAAAGCGTCTCCTGCTCGACCTTCCCAAGTGACCGAACCTTCACCTCTCAGGCAACGGAATTCGTACGAAGAGAGCTTGCACTCGAGCTCGGTGAACAGACTAATGCGGCCCCCACGGTACGCGCGGTGCCGCAAAATCGGACGGCCGAGGCGCAAGCGACCAGCGCTCATGCCCTCGACCGCCGAGTTGGCGGACCTCGCGCACGGGAGGGCAGAAGGAACAATGGGAGGTATGTATCGTGTGAGAGACGGGGTACAAGGTGAAGGGCTGGCGCAGCGCGCGGGCGACTTGAACGGCACTGTAGGAAGGGCGACAGAAACGAGTGTGGGAGTGTCCGTTCAGAGGCGAGAGAGAGAGTGGTGGCAGATCGGAGGCGAGCTGCGCGCGCATGCGGCGGCAGGCGAGTGGGAACAAAAGGCTATGCGACAAGTGAAGGAGTCCTTGGGGAATCGAGGCAGGCGAAAGACGAAGGGAAGCGAGACGCGACGGCGGAATTCCGAATACTCAGTACCGCATGCTCTGCTGCACGCGAGCCTGAGCGCCGTAGTCGTAGATCGGCGCAGGCGAGGCGATGCGCGCCGTGCTCGGCATGCGGTCGAGGCTGGGCGAGTTCGGGAGGGGCATGCCGCCGTGCGAGAACGAGCCGGCGCGGTGCAGGTCCGGGTAGGCGTAGGCTTGCTCGCCCGGGTAGCCGGCTATGTGGGCGCAGAGTTAGTCATCCGTCTGCGCCCGAGTGCGAGAGAAACAGGAGACGCACGCTGAGGTACGCCGTGAGCGGGCGCGCCAAAGTACGATTGTTGGACGTAGCCCGGACCGGCATACGGGATACTGGGCATGGGGTGCATCCTGGTAGGAGCGACAAACAGTCAGTCAGGACCATTGGGGAGCATCAGAAAAAGGGGGACCGAAGGCCTGCGCGACTTACGACTCGCTCATGACCGCGCCGCCGTAGCCGCCGTGCATGCTCGTCTTTCCGCTGTCGCTCCTCGCAAGGCTCGGCGCATACGCGCCCCTCGCCGCCGCACCCGCGCCGCCGCTCATCCCGCTCCCATTGCGCGCATGCGCGAGGAACGCATCGCCGTCGCCGTCGTCGTGCCGCGCGCCGTGGTTCCACTCGGGCGTGTAGTCGATCGGCTCGAGGCGGTCCTCGAACTTGCGCGAGGGCGAGAACTTGGTCTTGCGCACGATGGTCCAGATGATGCCCGCGGCGGCGACGCACGACGCGACGACAATGATGGGGATGAGGACCTTCTTCGAGATGCCCCCGCCGCCGCTGTCGCTGCCGTCGTCCTTCTTGTCGCTCGCGGCCGACGCAGACGACGACGGGGCAGACGACGAGCCCGTCGAGCTCGCGCCGCTCGTGCTCGTCTCGGTGAGCGTCTGCGTCGCCGCGCTGGCGCTCGAGCGGCGCGTCGCGCTCGACGACTCGGACGCCGAGCTCGTCGCCGCGTCACTCGAAGAAGCCGACGACGAGTCCGCGGGCGCGGCCGACGCAGCCGACGACTGCGCGGCCGGCGAAGTGGACGAAGAGCTGTCCCGCGGCGCCGCGCTCGTCGGCTGCGCTGCGGCACTCGTCGTCTGAGCCGCGGCGGAATTCGTTGTCTGCGCAGCGGCAGCGGCACTCGTCTCGTCGGCGCCCGCGGCGGCGGCGCTCGAATCGCCGGCGGCAGGCGCGCTCGTCGCGGCGTCTGCGCCGTCGGTCGACGAGTCGCTCGCGCCCTCGCCGCCGCCGAGGAGACCGTCGAGGAGGCCCGTGCCGAGCTGGCGCTTCGAGGCGACGACGCGCTTGACCATGCCGCCGTGGCTGAGGCTGTGCGCGGTGGGCGAGCGGGCCGAGTGCGCCGAGGCGAGGGCGACGGTGCTGCCCGCGAGGGCGAGGAGGACTGCGGTGGCCTTCATCGTGTCTGTATCGCTGTGTCTAGCGGGTGCTCGACTGTGCAGGCGACGAGGCGGGAGGCGAGCGCGGACGGAGGCAGTTGGGTGAATGAGAAGGTGCGAGCGAGCGAGCGTGAGGGGCGACGCGGTGGTCGGGCGGGTGTGCAATTTTGTGCGAGTGCGAGGAAGACGCGTGGCTCAGTCTGCGTCCTGCGCGGATCTGAGAGTGCGAGCGACGAGAAGTCGAGGCGACAAGGGACAACGGGCAAGGTCGCTGCGGGAGGCGCGTGCGCAGGCGAGTCGCGCGGGAGGGAGGGAGCAAACGAGTGACGGGATTCCCTGGAGAGCAGACTCGTGCGCGTCGAGCTCTGCAAGACCAACGCAGGTAAGCGGGAACGAAGGCAAGCCTCTGGCGCGTTCTTCGTCGTGCAGGCACGCGTCTCGACGACCGCCATTCACCTCGCGCTAGCACGCTGCGGCCAGATTCCAGACAGTCCCTCTCTCGTCGACGTGATCACACGCGCACAGAACGGCAAAACAGTGATCTTACAGCCGCGCCGTTGAGGCGGGCAGGCGGGTGCCAGCAGGCGAGGGGGTATGGATATAACAACCGGGTTGAACTAGACGGACAGAGAGGGTGAGGCACGAGAACTGATGGGGAAGGGCAAAAGGCGAGGCCGCATCGCGAGGAGGATGCGACGGAGGGGGACGTGGATGCACGTGGAGAAACCGGGAAACCGACGACGAAAAGAGGGCGTGATCCGAGAGCCGTGAGCTAGGTGTTGTATGCTGGTGCGATGAGGTGATGGATGCGAGAGTCGGAGGAACAGTACAAGAGTCGGGAGGAGGGGAAGGCGAGCGTGTGAAGGGCGGTTTACAGCACGCCGAAGAGGTCCTCCGTCGCGCAGCAGAACTGCGGTAACGTAGAGCGTGAGCGACGGATACGGCTTTGAGTATAAGACCGAGAGCCTCACCTTGCCGCAGGCGACACTCGCACTGAGCGAGTACTCCGAGATGGCAATCTTCTCGTCGACGAGGTGGTCGGCAAAGTTGTCGGGACTGTGCAGTAGTCAAGCAACTCAATCAGCACCCAAGCCGCAACGAGGGCAGCTAGTGTAGAGAGGCGGGCAAGGCAAACGCACCCGTGAGCCATGGCGCCGACAAAGACGCAGATCGAGTGCGTGTCGGGGATCGTCGGGAGATAATCCCGCAGGCGGACGGGCTTGGCGTCGAACGAGAGGGCTGCAGGAGTGGTCATCAGTCATTGCTCGGGGAGAACAAGCGAGCGAGCCTGTAAGAGAAGAGAGACGTACTGATCTTGTGGCATTGCGAAGGGAGGTGGTCGGTGATGGGGTTCTGCGGGAATGAGGTGGTCAGTTCTCTCGGTTCTTCGAGGAGAGAAGCACTGAAGACACACCTTGATGACCTTGAGGAGCTTCTCAGACCCGTTGATCGAGCGGATGGAGAGGCGGTGCAGGAGCTGGACTGTTGGAATGGGACCACGTGAGGAGCGAGTCAGTCACTCAGTCCGCGCGCGACTCGCACGCGCATCTTGTCACGCACCCATGAGGCCGCCGAAGCGCTTGAAGGTACGCGGGATGCGGACGGCGGGGTTGACCTCGATCAGGACGCCCTTTGCCGTGTGGATGTAGACCTGGAGACGGCCGGCCTTGTTGAGCGGCGAGTCGAGGAGGGTGAGGAGGCACTACGGGAGGATGCGGAGAGTCAGTACGGGCGAGTGTCGGGCTGGGAAAAAGCGACGGCAGGCGCACCTGGTGGGTGATGTCTGGCCTGGCGTGCGCAATGTCGCGGCCCATCTTTGCGAGGACGCCCTGGTGGTCGTCGCAGTTGAGGAGCGAGTACTTCTCGTCGCCCTTGCCGCCGCGGGCACCGGGCGGGGCCGGGTGCTTGTACGTCTCGAGGCAGGCCTGCTCGAGGACGACGATCAAGCGGCGGGTCGAGTCCTTGTCGGCGTTGGTCTTTGGGGCCTTGGGGGCGGCGGGGACCATGGTCGGGTTGAGCGGGGGGCTGCCCGGGGCGGGGCGCTTGCGGGACTGCTTTGGCGGGGGCTTTGCGATGGGGATGGCCTTGCTGGCCGAGGGGACGAACGAGGGCGCCGAGACCGAGAGGGTCGAGGGCTTCTTGCTGGCGTCCTGTGCGGCAGGAGGGGCCGGCGCGGGTGCTTGGTCGGCCATGGCTTGGACGGGCGCGAGGGCGAGGGGACGACGCGAGGTCGAGCTGAGCTGGGTGAGGAGGAGCGGGGCGGGGAGGGGTGCGCGAGGGGTGCGGGTCGAGTGCGGCGGTGCTGTTGAGGGTCTGCGGGTGACTGAGTGCGCTGGTCTGCGCTGCCCTCGCGAGTGCTCGGCTGGGCGGGGACAGAGCCGCGAGCGAGTCGCACGCTGCACCGCCCTTGGAGCGACAGACGGTCCCGCCGACTCGACAGCGACGGTTCCCTGAGACTGCACACACTGCCGAGATGCTCGCACGGAATACTGCCGCACGGCTACTGCGCACCGCCGCTCCTCCCCGCGCTTCCCTTCCCCTCCCCCTCCCGCTCGCTCTCCCATCCGCCGCCGCTCCCCTCGCTCGACGATCCTACACGACTGCGCCCCACGAGCACTCGCCTGCAGACGCAAACCCGACCCAGTCCTCGTCCGCCCAGACCCAGAACCGCTCGCAGGCAGGCGTGCGTCTCTCCACCTCTGCCCCCTCCTCGGCACCTTCTCACCTCGACATCGCTCACCTCCCCTTGCACGCAGCCCTTCACCCTCAAGGCCGGCGCGCTCTTCCTCGTCACCGGCGTCGGCCTCTACTTCTACTTCGAGTCGGAGAAGCAAAAGCTGCAGGAGCGCAAGCGCCAGGAGACGGCTGCCGCTCGCGTCGGGCGGCCAAAGATCGGTGGCCCCTTCCAGCTCACCGACCAGAACGGCAACACTTTCAGCGACAAGGACTTGCTCGGCAAGTGGAGCATGGTCTACGTGTGTTTCCTCACTCACTCGCCGCGATCCGCTTCCAGCGGCTGACCTTCCGCCGGTCTGTCGTACAGTTCGGCTTCACCAACTGCCCCGACATCTGCCCCGAAGAGCTCGACAAGATGACGACCGTGGTCGAGTCCATCTGCACGTTCCCTCCCCAGGCTCACGCACCGTTGAAGAGCATCGCCTGACTCTTGCGCGCCCTTAACAGCCAAGTCGCACAAGACCGACATCCTCCCCGTCTTCATCACCTGCGACCCGGCACGCGACGACGTCAAGGCTGTCAAGACCTACGTCAAAGGTACGTGCATGCGCTCCAGTCGCTCGACGCGAGGTCGCTCGACCTTCCCAACTCTCGCGCCGGGCACTCGAGACCCCTTTGACTGACTGTGCGCTCGTGCAGACTTCCACCCGTCTCTGGTCGGCCTGACAGGCCCGTACGACGACATCAAGAAGACGTGCAAAGCCTAGTGCGTCTCTCGCTCGGTCTCCTGCACTCCTGTCCTCCCTGCGCCGCAAGCGAGTGCTGTGCCGAAAACGTGAGAAGACTAACACACGTCGAGCTCGCCTCCCTCCAGCCGCGTCTACTTCTCGACGCCGCCCAACGCCAAGCCGACCGACGACTACCTCGTCGACCACTCCATCTTTTTCTACCTCATGGACCCGCGCGGAAAGTTTGTCGACGCGTTCGGCCGCTCGATGGGCGCGCCCGACGTCGTCTCCAAGGTCGGCGCGTACCTCGACGAGTGGCGCGAGGGCGGCGAGAGGGGGAGCTGGAGCGAGGGGCAGTGAAGAAGAGGCTGAGGGGGCATGTGACAGACACTGGTTAACGCGGTCGCACCACTCTTTCCGCTCTCGCGACGGCTCCGAATGGAAATCAAGAGAAAGAGCTCGAGGATGTAAAAGCGATCGTCTAGGTATTGCGATACAGCACGACAGAAGAGACTAGGGACAACAGCGGCAGCAACACGAAGTACTGAGTAACGGGGGGCGGAGAGGGGAGTTGGGCTCAGACATTGGGCATGAGGCTGCGCGCGAGGGAAGCATCAGGGCGTGAAGAATGGCAGAAGCGAAGTGGAAGAGGCTCACTAGTCGTAGCGGAGGAAGTCGTCCACCTCGGACGCGGCGATGGACGCGAGCTGCCTCGCCTCGATCCACACCCAGATCTGCGTGGCGAAGCGGGTGCGAACCAACGCTGTCAGTCTCAGTGCCGAAGAAAGAGGCACAGACGCGACGCACCTTGGCCATGCTCGCGAGACTCTGGACGTCGAGCCGCCCGGCCTGGCTCATGACCTGGTCCGTCCCGACCTGCTTGCCGAGCTGGCGCAGGATCGGCAGCGCGCTCTTGAAGAGGTCCATCTCGGGGTCGAGCTGGCGCCCGATGCCCTCGAGGAGGAGGATCGAGATGACCGTGTTGACAAAGTCGGCCTCCATCTTTACGTGGTGCTCTCGCACGTTGGTCAGGACCTGGCTCAGGACGTCCGAGATCTTGATCTTGGCGAGCGAGAACGTCTGGCTCTTGACGCTCAGGACGAGCTTTTGCATCTTGAGCGCAAACGTCTCGTCGTCGAGCACGAGCTCGGGCGCGCGGCACCGCTCGACCATGAGCTGTCCGGCGCGGTACCCGTCAAAGCTCGCGACGGCCGTGAACAGGTCGATAAAGTTGCGCCGGTTGACATCGTTGAGGCGCGTGACGAGACCCGTGTCGATAAAGACAATCTCGGGCTGGTAGCCCGCGCGGTCGAGGCGGTCGAGCTCGGCCAGCCACGCCTCCTTGTCGTGCTTGAGCGAGCGGAGGCGATGCACAATCTCGAGACCGTGCACGTTGTCGCCAGCGTCGGCCGCGTCCGGCTGCGGCTGGTCGCGCCACGTTGCCCACAGCGAAGAGAGCACGCTGCGCGTCGACGGTGCGAAGAACTTGATCATGATGTTCTGCAGGTGCGAGAGTAAGCGATGTACCATCGAATCGGGCAGCGCATTGAGCTTACGCCGGGCTGCAAATCAATTCCGGTCAGCATTGATGCGACGATGAGTCTCGACAGCGGAACGCACATGCAGGTCAGAGTGCACAAAGTTGTCGATCAGAAGCATATTCTGCGCGTAGCGAGCACGTCAGTCTCGCATGACGGGGCGCAAAGATCCTCTACGCACGAGGAAAGCGTCGAGTCCGAGGTTGGCGATGCGGTGGTCGTATGCGCCTCCGCCGTTCTTGAGGAACAGCTCGAGCGGTACGGCGTCTTCGAATTCCTCGACGAGAACGCGCGGCGCCGTGTACTGCTTTAGCGCGCGAGGGAAAGAGACGGTCGGGCGGTGCATAAAGTACTTCTCGAACGTGACTGTCAAGAGATTTGGATCAGCGCGGCCTTCCCTGCTTTCCGTCCGGGAACCGAGCGCACCAAGGTTGTTGGCCTCGATGCGGAGGTCGACCTGGCTCATCATCATCTCGCCAAAGACCTGCACCTCCTCCGGGAAGCTGAGCCACTCCATGCCGGGGAGCGCGTTGAGCGCCTTGGCAAAGAACATCATGATCTTGAGGTCGCGCCGGATCATCTTTTCGACGCCCGGGTGCAGCACCTTGATGGCGACCGTCGCGCCGGGCACGCGCGGCGGGCGCTTGTCGTCGGTCGTCGGCACTACCGCGCGCGACAGCCGCGCGGTCGGCGCCGGGTCGTCGACGTGCTTGAGCGCGAGATAGTCCTCGGGGAGGAGCGCCGGGTTGAGCACGGCCTTGTACACCTGGGCGATGGCGCCGATCCCAAGCGGCTTTTCGACAAAGTCGCTGAAGATTTGCGAGAACGGGAGCCCAAACGCGCGCTCGATCACGCGCTTCGTGTATCGGAAGGAGTGGCCGCCGCCGGACGAGTGCAGGCGGCCGAAGAGGGCGCACAGCTCGGCGGGAAAGAGGTCGGTCCGCGAGCCAGCCCATTGTGCGAGCTGGGTTCACAAAGCGAGGTCAGCAGTCTGCGCGACGACGAGGTGAGGAGCCCCGGCTCACCTTGATGAAGGTGGGACCGGCCATCTCCATCTGGTGCACGAGGAGGCGGTACCACCACCTCGTCGTCGTGCGTTCCCTCGTCCTCCTCTCGCGGCCCCTTCTCCGGGCGTGCGAGTCGTCGACGAGCTCGAGGGCGAGCACGGGGGCCGAGAGCAGGACGGGGAGGAAGATGAGGGCGAGCTGGAGGAAGCGCACGCTCGTCGAGAGCGGCTCGACGACATAGTCGCGCAGGAAGCGGCGCACGGCGCGCACGATCCCGCGCTTGTCGGCCGGATCGACGTTGCGCGCATTGACGGCGATGAGGAACTCGTCGGCCTCGGGCTTCTCGACGTTGTCGAGGATCGTCTTGAGCGAGTGTTTGGGCTCGTCGGGCGGATGCGCAGAGTCGAGGAGGAGCGCCGAGGACCCGCCGACGCCGAACAGGAACGGGATCAGGGCAAAGCGGCAGTGCGAGTGGTATTGCTGGCCTTGTCCATGCCTTCGCGGCCCTCCACGCGGAGCTGGTGGAGGGCGAGGCGGTGCGGATCTCGGCAGGTGAAGCGTGCGACTCGGAGGCACCCGCACGCGCGGCGCCGGCGAGCGTGCCAGCAGCGGCGGAGGCTTGAGCGCCTTTGCTAGCCGCACTTGCAGCATCGTCTCGGAGCTGCGCGGGTCTGTCGAGAAGAGCGAGCGCCGGAATGACGCGCGCTCATCGCCGTCGCGGCCGCGCGCGCCTCAAGTCGGGGCAAGTTCCGCGTGAAGGCTTCGCTCACAGCACTCTCAACCTGTGATGCCACTCACGAGTAGCGTGTACCTAAATAGTGCAACGGGTAGCAGACACGACCAGGGAACCGCCGAGCGGGACAAACGACAGGAGACATAGCGAAGCGGAAGGGGATGGACAAGACACAGAAGGGGCCTTCCTCCCTCTCTACCACTGCACCCTAAATCGCTGCTTCCCCTCGACGCTGACCTCCTCACCCGCGTACCCCGCGAGTGCCGCCGAGCCAAGCAAGCCCGAGTCTCCGGGCTGGCGCGGGACGGGCCAGTCTGCGTGCACGGCCTTTTCCGAGCGCATCTTGGCGCCCGACGCGCGGTACAGGTCGAGCGGGACCCAGCCGATGTAGGCGACGTCGCCGAAGCCGTCCTGTGCAGTACGAGGCGGAGCAGGGCAGGGAGGACAGGTCAGTCGACGAGGGGAGGAAGAAGGGGGAATCGAGGGAGACGACGCACGAAAGCGTAGACCTTTTCGATGCGGAGACGGGCCCAGAAGGCGGCGTGCGGGCCGTGCGGGCCTGCCCAACCGCGCGCATCCGGGTGCGCTGCGCGAGGGAACGCGCGGGAGCAGGGATCAGTCGAGTGCTCCGGTTCTTTCGCAGAGGACGACGAGGAGAGAGGGTCGACGCACCTTCGAGGTACGCAGCCTTGCACTTGGCAATCTCGTCGTCACCCTCGACGCGCTCGATCGTGCCGTACAGAGCGACGCGCATGCGACCGGCGGCGAGGTTGCCATCGCCAAACCCGTACAGGTCGTTGATCGTGATGGTCAGGTTGGGCTTGTTGGGCGGGAGCGCGTTGCGGTAGATCTGTAGAAGCTGATGGTCAGTACAAGGAACGCCGAGAGGGTCGTGACGCGAGTCGCGAGGGGACGAGCGAGGAGACGGACCGCTGCGATGGGCATGGCGAGGAGGAGGAGGTCGCCGTTCGAGTCGGGGTAGTGCGCATAGTACTCTTGCTGCAGTATCGGACGGCGTCAGCTCTGCGCACACCGAGCCAGAGCTGTGCGAGTGCGAGCTCACGAGTCCGAAGGGAAGGCCGGGCACGGGGACGGGGGCGTCGTCGGGGAAGACGCTCATGAGGGTGCCCGTGTTGTAAGCGCGGTAGGCGATGAGTTCGCGGACATGGACGGCTGCAGGGACCGGGGCAGGGCTGTGTGAGTTGTCGATTGCCACTGTGCGAGATGAGCGAGGAGAAGAGGCGGACCAGCCTCGTCGAGCGTCTCGCGGGCGACGGCTGCCGCGGGGGCGAGTGCGGCGAGGGCGAGAGAGCACAGAGCAGACCAGCGCATCGTTCTCACTTGGCCGGGGGAGACGAGGCACACGGCGGCGGGAAGAAGCCGGAGCGATCCACTAAGTTGCCGGGGCAAGGGCGCGCCCTTTCCTCCGCTTGCAACGCTCAAGTCGCGCTGAGGTGCACACAGACACGCACAGCAGGCTAGCCCGCACCCGCTCCACCCTCACCACCTCGCTGCACCTCGTCCCGCCCTCTCCTCTCCCGCCCCCACCCGGCTTCATCTCCCGACTCGTCCCACGCGCATCTCACTCACCATGGTGCGCACAGCCAAGGGCCAAGCGAATCACGAGCACTCGACTGACCCCTCGCACCGCAGACCGTCGTCCACCAGCTCGTCCTCCACCCGGCCATCACCGCCTCGCTCCGCGTCGGCTCGACCACCGGTCCGTCCGACCCTCCCTCGCGCTCCTTGTTCATTCCAGCGCGGGTCGCTGTCAGACGCGACGAAACGTCATGTCACTGACCTACCTGTGATCGCAGTCGGCCGCGACAAGCTCTACCGCGCCATCCAGTACTATGCCCGCTTCCTCGCCTGGTGTGCGCTACCTGCCCCTTTGCATCTTTTCCGTCCTACCTTAGCTGACGCGAAAACCACGTTCACGTTGCAGACTGCCTTCGCAAGGGCTACACGAACGAGACGGTCGCGCGCTTGAATGCGCTCAAGAGCACCCTCGCCCTTTCGCGCAAGCGTGAGTGCCGATCCGCACACTTCAGGGCTGCTGGCTCCCTCAGGCTCGACGTGCTGATGTGGTGAGGTGGTTGGCATTTTACAGTCATGCGTGTCGGCAAGCCGCTCGAGCACCTTCAGGCTGCGGTCAAGGGGCTCGACCTGACGGACCCGGTCCTCAAGCTCACGACGGTCGGCCGCCAGCTCGGCTACGCGGGCTACCTCATCAACGACATGCTCGTCTGGGTCAGCAGGGAGCTGTTGTTCCGCAGAGAATGTCGCACTGACCCGCTTGTCTCGCGCAGCTCCACACGGCCAAGGTCCGCCCCTTCACGGGCCCGACGATCAAGACCATCCAGGAGCGCGCCGCGCGCCTGTGGTTCACCGGCATCGCCTTCTCGCTCGTCTCGAGCGCGTACAAGCTCTACGGGCTCCGCCAGCGCGAGGCCGTCGTGAGCCGCCCGAGGGGCTTTGGCGAGAAGGACGACGAGAGGAAGGTCGAGCTCAAGACGATTCGCGCGTGCGTTCCAACGTCTGCATGCCAAGAGCGTACCCAAACTGACTCCCGCCCGTCGTCGCAATTGCCCGTTCCTCCATCGTGTACGCCTTGCTCTTCCGCGCTACGTCGCTCACAGCCAGCAGTCGGCGGTGCGGTACCAGCTCGTGCAGGACGCACTCGATATCCTCATCCCTGCGGGCACGCTCGGCTACCACTCGCTCAACGACGGCACGATCGGCCTCGTCGGCACCGTCACGTCCTTCATGGGCCTGCGCTCGCAGGTGCAGAAGGTCCTCGGCGGCGCGAGCAAGTGAACGCCTCGCGCCTCCTCCATCTCTGACTCTTCGAGCTTGCTCAGTAGTGCACCCCTCTCCCGTGTCGAAATCAGTATCGGTCTCGTTGAGTTTGCCTCGGTTCCGCGCGAGAGAGGAGGAACGTCGCCGCGAGGCCATCAGCTCCTGCGCGCACGTGAGAGGCAGCGGGGACATCCCTTGCGTGAAAGTCGCCGGCACGGCAGTACAGAAGGCCACAGGGAGCACGCGGTCGAAGAGTTCGGTCGGATCACTTTGTTCTTTCGCAGCGCCGGCCGAGAAGGCCCTGCCCTCGAGCGCCGACGACGCACCGCGCACACGGGCAGAGCGCGCAGCCTGTCCCTCTCCGGCGGAGAGTGCAGCTAGCTGCAGCTCTCGCCCCCGTCCCATGGCGCCCTCGCCGGGCCCAGCCCGCGCGCCCTCGTCGTCCTCCTCCTCGCCCCACATGGGCCCTCGCCGCACCTCGCACCCGCCCGCCGCCACGGGAGCGCACGCAGGCTCGGCCCTTTTGTCCACAACCGAGACATCGACGAGCGACTCGGATGGGGACGCGCTTGACGACGGAGAGGTGCTGCTGCATGCGGGCGCACCGGGCACCTGGGTCCAGCAGAGCGGCGAGGGCGCCAGTGCGCCCGCAGGGGGCCGCAGGCGCTCTCTGTCGCTTGCTGAGCGTCCCGGTGCGCTCTCTGGACGCGCGGTGCAGCGGTCGGCGTCCGACTGGACTGCGCCGCCGTCGGCCCACAGCAACGGGTCGGCCGCCCTTCCCGCTCGACGGCGCGGCTCGAGCTCGTCCTCCGCCGCAGAGGACGACGACGGCGGAGTGCACAAGCACCCGCACCCGCAGCCGCATCCGCCGCGCCTGCGAAGCCGCGCCGGATCCTTCTCGAGCGGCGTAACAAGGCGCCGCCCGCCTTCTTCCTCTACTGCGACAAGTGCGACCCGCCAGCAACCGCAGCAGCTGCACCCTTTCGTCGACGTCTCGCCGTTCAGCCGCCCGCCATCCGCCGTCACGGCGCCGTACACGGCTTCGCGCCCCGGTTCTGCGCGGCCTTCGAGCGCGGCGACGCAGCGACGTTACGCGGCGACTGCGGCGCAGAGCTGGGGCGGCGGCCTAGAAGAAGAACAGGAGGATGCGGTCATGCTCGATGCGGAACAGCGGCAAAGACCCGCGCCGGATGCAAAGGGCAAGGGACGCGAGGTCGACGAGAGCTTTCCTGCTCTTCCCGCTGCGCCACAGCCGGTAGTCTCGAACGACCCTCTCGACCCGCTGTATGCGCTGCAGCAGTCGACCTCGCACGCCACACTGCCACCTTCCGCGTCGATGCAGTTCCCGCCGACCCGCGCATCGTCCGTAACCTCTGCCAACCGGGTCGGCGCGTCCATTGTGCGCCCGCAAGGGCCGTCTCC
Source organism: Rhodotorula paludigena (assembly GCF_050403205.1). Classification (NCBI taxonomy): domain Eukaryota; kingdom Fungi; phylum Basidiomycota; class Microbotryomycetes; order Sporidiobolales; family Sporidiobolaceae; genus Rhodotorula; species Rhodotorula paludigena. Next base: position 111,343 of record NW_027481404.1, on the reverse strand, counting down.
GCCTGCGCTACGACCTCCGGATCCGTTCGCCTATGCAACCCCGCAGCACCGCTTCCCGACGTCGTACCCATCGACCGAGTCGCTCGGATCGTCCTCGCTCGGGCTCTCCTCCGCCGCATCGGCGTCGTCCTCGCGTGCGCGCGGGAGCGAAGAGCACCAGCCGTCGCTGCAGCAGATCCTCAAGACGGTCGACCTCGGCGCGGCGCTCAAGCTCGTCCAGACGCTCCAGCAGCAGCAACAGCAGCAGCAGCGCATCGCCTCGACCGTCGCGAACGGGACCGCCGCAGGGTCGGCCGTACCCGCCGCCGGCGCCGTGCGAGAGCCCATTTCTCCCGCCGGTCCAACCTCGCCCGCAGGGCGGCAACAGTCGTTTCCGCCCTCGAGCACCGTCATCGACTTTGGGGCAATCCCGCCGCCGTCGCCTGCGCCCGTCCCCTCGCCACAAAGCCCTTCCTTCTCCTCCGCGATGGGAGGGAGCGCCGCCCCGCCCTCACCGCTGCCGGATGACTCGGCCAGCAAGGACCGCGTGACGGCGAACGGCAGTGCCCGCAGGGACCGCCGGTTGAGCGTCATGGGCGGGCTGCAGAAGCGGTTGCGCACCTCGTCGTCGGTCAGCAAAGTATCGAGCGGGACGGCCGAGAGCGCATCGCTCGCGCCGCCGAAGGGGAGGGAGCGCGAGAGGGTGCCGGATGAGAGGGCAATCATGGGCGATGCTGAACGCTCTTTCGAGGGTGCGTTCTTCCCTAATCGGTCTCGATGCCTTGGGTGCATTGTTGACCTTTGTCTTGCGCTGCAGAGCAAGTCTCGCGCGTCCACCTCCACCTCTCGCCCGCCACGCTCCGTCGCGCGCAGAACTGCGCAAAGTACCTCTCGCTGCGCTACACGCCACTCTACGCCGCTCTCTCCGCGCCCGACCACTCGATCCCGCTCCCCAACCCGCTCGCCGTCGCGCGCTGGCGTATCGAGCGCGACGAGGCCGACAAGCGCACGCGCCGACAGCAGCTCGAACGGGGCGTCGGCCCGCGGTTCCGGCACATGCGGCACAACAGCCGTATGGGCGGCGCCGCAGCGGGTGACTCGCAGCAGGGTAACCCGGCACTCGACGACGGTGGCGGCGACTTTGGCTCGGGCGGCAGGCTGTCGACGCTTGGGAGCATCAAGACGGGCGCGACGCCGAGCCCTTACGGACCCAGGCGAAACAAGCAGCCGGGCGTGTGGGAGGTGTACCCGGACGACGTCGCCGACTACGTCGCCATGGGTGGCAAGGCCACGCTCGCCGAAGCGGCTGCTGCAGACGACGGCGCGTCTTCGGCCGGCGGGACCGGCGCCGGGGCGGCAGGCGGGCAGCAGGACCCTATGGCTACGGTGCGGCAGCACAAGCGCGGGAGCATGAGCATCGACCAGCTCTTCCGTACGAGCACGCGCAGCAGCACGACCGGGAGCCGGAGTACCAAAGCGCCGACGTCCATCGCCGAGGAGGAGCCCGAGCGCGACGAAACGGTGTCGCAGGACCTGTCGCACGTGCCAACCGGCGCATCCGCACCGCGCCCGGCAAGCGAGGGGCGTTCGCCGCCGAACCTCGGGAACGGCACCTCTTCGACCCGCAGTCTGCCTCGCACGATTGACGAGGCGGGCGGGACGTTCGCGCTGCGCTCTGCGTCGCCGACGCAGATGTCGCCGCCCAAGCGGCCCGTACAGCCTCGCCAGACGTCGTACGAGGGCGCGCCGCTCTCGCGCTCCAAAGCCAGCTTCAATGGCAGCGACACGGCCGCGTTTCCCGGCTCGCCGCTGCGGCGCTCAACTTCGCTCTCGCACGGCGTCAGCTCTCCCGAACCGCGCTCTCCCGCCGAGCTACCGGGCAGCCAGACGCGGCCCCAGACGGGCACGGTCGGCAGCGAGGGCAGCCCATACGCGCGCGTTGCTTCGGCACAGGCGAGCCGGGACGATCTCTCGACCACAATTGCGTCGGGCTCGACCGGCCGGCATCGCCACACGGGTTCGACGACGGAGGGTCTCCGCGCCGGCTTGTCGAGGCGATTCGACAGGATCCGCGGCCGCACCAACGACGATGCGGCCGAAAGCAACGACGCGCTCGGTGCGAGCGTCGGCGCGCCGTCTGACTCGGACACCCAGGCCGTGCGCATTCCCTACGGTCGCCATGCGCTTCCACAGCTCAACGGCAACGCGAGCGACTCGTCTCGCGGACGCCCGCTCCCGCGCAAGCACTACACCTCGTTCGACTTCCGCCCTCCGAATGGGTTCGAGTCTGATGGCCTTGTGCGCTCCAGCGGCGATGAGACTGGTCCCGGGCTTTCGGCACAGAGCGGTGGACTCGGCAACGGCGCGTTCCGCCGCGCGAGCCGAGGGATCCTGCAGAGCGCATGGCAGGGCTTCAAGACTTCGCTCGACGCCTATCCGGACCCGTACTCGCACCCGCCGGCTTCGCGCTCGTTCGTGCATCTCGCCGCTTCCGGCAACCCGGCTTTGCGCGGCGCCATGCCTGCGCGGTCGGGCGACGAGGGTGCGCCGCTTGAAAGGAGTCGCATTGCCGAGGCGGACGAGGAGAGCGAGGACGATGCGCCGAGAAGGCCACCTCGCGAGGTCGTCGACCTGCCAGAAGACGATCTCAGTCGGCTCAACTCGTAAGTGCTCCCTCTCTTGAGTGAACGACTGCAACTGACGCCACACGACCTCCTTAGCACGCTGCGTCAGCTGCGTTCTGAGGTCGGCCACTTCGACGAGTCACTACCGCAGCAGTTCGTCTCGCTCGGCAACTACGTGGACGAGCTGGCCTCGCACGCCAAAGCCACCACACAAGCCGCGCGTCTCAAGACAACGTACGAAGCGCCTCGACTGCCGGCTTCGGTCCTCGCAGAGATCGCTTGGATCAAGGAGCGACACTTGGACGACGTGCGCGAGCCGGACACTGGCAGCGGTAGCGAGACCGACACCGAAAGTGAAAGCTCGTCGCCCTCGACGGCCTCGTCGTATGGCTCTCGCTCGACGCGCTCGTCCGCGCACTCCCGCCGTCGCCCGAACGGCACAGGGCGCGCTGCGAGTCGGCCAGGTCGACGACGTCCACTGGAGCGCAATTCCGACCGCCTCCTCCGCGCGCACACGCGCCGGGTTACCGACCCGATTTCGCCTAAGCCACAGGGCCGTGCACGTGCTCAGACCCTCGCGATGCCGCCTTCGGGTGTCAACACGCAGAGCGCGCTAGAACGGCCCGTCACTCCTGGCCGCTCGTCCGGCTTCTCGCCTGTGCAGCATGCGGATCCGCTCGCTGTCCTCGGCAACGTCGTGCGCGAGCTTACGCGCGAGGCGGACAAGCTCGAGGCGCAGGTCAAGGAGGTGGTCGACGAGCAGGACGCGGTCGACGGCAAGATCAACGAGCTCGTGCGCGAAGTCGAGCAGGCCAATAAGAATATCGAGGCCAACGACTTTCCCAAGGTATGTCTCGGGATCGCGCGCCTTTCCCCGGATCGTGTCTGACGTTGCTCGTACAGCTGCGCAATGTTGAGGACCATCTCGTGCGCCTCTCGACCAGCCTCGCCCGCCCTTCGCCCTTCATGGACACTCTCTCTGCGACCATGGCGCCCTTCCTCTTCTTCATCTTCTACGCGACCCGCTTCTTCTACTTTATCTGCCGGGTCTTCTACTGGATTTTCCGCCACACGCCCCTCTACCCGGTGTACCGCCTCGTCATCTGGCTCGCCCGCCAGTCGCACCGTCTCCCGTTCTGGGCCTCCTTCCCCATCGTCGGCGCCCTCGTCTTTGTTCTTGTCGCTAGACCGTAATCTTTTCGGCCCCTCTGCGTTCCTCTCGCCCAGTCCTGTGTTGTTATCCCGCTCTCTCGCCTGCATAGATGCTCCTCCCGCCTGCCGTTGTCCAGCATGTCACCAATTCGCAAGTATGCATCCGTCTGCTCCCAGTCTCGCATGAGGAATCCGGGCGAGTGAGTGAGCGGCTTGCACGGGCTGCGGTCTAAGAGACAGTCAAGTGTCCGGGGCCTTCACGCCTCGGCCTCGCCCTCCATGAGTCGCAGCGTGTCCTGGCACGCGACCTCGACGAGCGCGCGAAAGTAGGCCTGCGTCGCGCCGCCCGTCGTCCCCTCCTCGGCGGCGTACCTGCGCAAGTCGCCCATCGCCGCGCTCTCGATGAGCTCCACGCCGCCGAGCTCGCGCTCGATGACGCCGAGGATCTCGTCCGGCTCGACCTCGTCGCTTGCGGGCTTGGTCAGCCGCAGCTGATTGATGTGCCCCGAGAAGAACGTCACGATCGAGCGCAGGTTCGACACGCACTCGGTCGCGACGAACCCGGCGCCCGTCCCGCCGAAGCGCGGCCCGCCCGCTGACCCCGCCCCTCCTCCTGCTGCTGCGAGTCCGCCGGCGCCGCCGAACGAGGACTTGGTGGGTGAGACGTGCAGCGCAAAGAAGTTGTTGCGCGTCGGCGTGTCGCGGCGGTTGTACAGCTGCGAGAAGGTGCCAGCGCTGGCGGCGTGTCCCGACTGGTTGACGACGGGCGACGCGATCGACGAGATGCCGAGGAGGTCGGACAGGGCCGAGAGGGTCTGGTCGGCGTGGAGGAGCTCGTAGTAGAGCTCGGCCTGGGCGCGCGTCGACGGCAGGATCTGCGCGCCCCAGTACGCCGCGTAGGCGAGCGTGATGAAGAGCTGGCTGATGAGCGTATCGACCTTGTCGCTGAACCCGCGCAGCTCGAGGCTGTGCGAGACGATGAAGCTCGCGAGGGAGAGCATCGAGCGCCAGACGATGACCCAGTCGCGTTCTGCGCAAAGACCCGAGTGAGCTCGAGCCTGGAACGAGTGCGGATAGGCTGAGACCGCACCCAGCTTCTTCCGCTCCGTCTTGAGCTGCTGGAAGATGCGCTGCAGCAATCGCAGCGCAACCCTGTTGCGTCGCACGCCTTGAGTCAGCGCTCTCGCTCTCGCTCTGGTCGCCAGAATCAATACGCACGCGTACGTCTCGACGTCGAGTCGTTTGCGGAGGTTGTGCCGCAGAAAGGTGACGACCGTGTCGATCATGGCGCTCATAGGGATCGAGCGGGCCGGATCTCGCTGCGGGAGCATGGGATGGCGCTGTGCGATACGTCGGATGCATCAGTGCGATCGCCCTCGGAAAGTCGCGCGTCGACAAAAAGGCCCCAACAGCGCGCGCTGACGCACCTGCCTGCACAGCCGAATCTCCTCGCCCTCGCCCTCGCTCTGGACGGGTACGACGAGTTTCCCTTCGCCCTCCTCGACGAGGATCATGAGGAGGACGAGCGCGAGGCGCGCGTACAGGCGCGCGCGCACCGACACGGACGCGTGGCACGCGAGGTAGGACGCGAGCGAGATGAGCGAGCGCGCGAGCGGCGGAGAGGCTGTGCGTAGAGGCGGCATCAAGTCAGCATCTCTCTGATAGACAGAGAGAGGTTCCGCGCAAGATCGAGATGAGCGTGTGAAGACAGACGCACCGGGGTTGCCGCGCTCGGCAAAGACGAGCGAGCAGAACGTCTTGTTCGAGTTGAGGAGCTCGAACATGGGCACGAGGATGACGAGCATCTCGGGCGGGAGCGCCGCGAACGGCGTCTCTTCGGTCCCGGTCGCGGGACCAGAGGAGCGGGTGCGCGGGGCGGGGGCGGGTCGGGATGGGGTCGAGGGGGCGGTGGTGGAGGTGCGGGAGGGAGTTGGTGCTGGATCGGATGCGGGAGGAGGGGAAGCGGCGGGGGCGTTCGTACCAGACAGACCGCCCTCTGCCGTGCTCGACGCCTCGGCAGCATGCGGCGATGGCGGTGCGTCGCCGCCGTTGATGGTGAGGGTCGGGATTGGCGCGTCCACCTTTCCCGGCACCTGGCCTTCGGACTCGTCCTCCTCTGTCGCCTTGTCCTTCCCCTTCTCTTTCCTCCTCCTCGCGCGCGCCTCCTCCTCCTCGTCCGCCTGCCGTGGTGGCGGCGGAGGGAGCGAGAAGCCCGCTGCGCCGGAGAGAAAGTCGCCGCCGAGGCGGAGGGTCGACCACACGAGCGACGAGAGGGTTGCGACGAAGGACGCGGGCGCGTCGTCGGCGACGGCGAGGTAGCTGTCGCGCGCGCGGAGGCAGACGGTAGAGACTACGTCAATGATGCGCTGCGTCGCGCGCGCGTGCACAGGAGAGTGAGTAAGCGGGCGAAAGGGTGGAGGATGGGAGAGGGCGGCGCACCTCCATGACGCCCTCCTCGACAAAGTCTTCTATGCGCACGCCGTAGGGGTTGCGCGCCTCGGCCTTGCGGTAGTTGGCGAGGAGGCCGAGGAGGAGGGTCGCCTCGAACGCAAAGTGCTGCGTCTCGCGGTCGGCGATGAACGAGACGAGGGTCGAAAAGAGGTCGCGCCGCAGGAAAAAGGCGACGAGCGAGCCTTGGTTGACGGATGCGACGATGACGAGCGCGAGCTGGAGCGTGCGGTGGCGGACGGCGACTGAAGGAGAACAAGGGTCAGGACCAGGCAAACTGGCCTTGTTCGTGGCAACGACGCACGCGGCACTTTCGTGTCTTGCAGCGTTAGGTCGATTGCCGAAACGAGGTCCTGGAGCGAGTGCAAACGTTGAGCAGGGTCGACGCAGCCGAGCAACGGCCGTGAAGGAACGCACAGTCAAGACCTGGTCGCTGCGCTCGAGGCTGCCGGCGAGCACATTGAGCGTGTCGAAGCTCTGATTCTCGAACGTGCGCGAGAGGACATCCCGGCAGAGCGGGATGAGGGTCTGCAGGGCGAAACGGGGGTGAGGTGGGCGTTGTTGCGAATAGAGGGAGTAGCGCGCGCACCTCGACAACGTGCGAGCGGGAGACGTCGGCCGAAGGTGCCGACTTGAGGATGCGGACGGCGTTGGAAAAGAGGAGCGAGATGTTGTTCTGAAGGCGCGGAGAGCAGGGAGGGAGGAGAGACGGAGGTGAGCTCCACCTTCGGAAGAGGGAACGACCTGAGCGGGAGCACCTTGTACGGGCCGACGAGGTCTGCGGACGAGAGTGCTGCGAGTTCGTGGCTCTGTGCTCGATGCGAGGGCTTCAAGCAGAAGAACTCGTTGAAGTAGCGGTCGGGCGGACAGGAGGACGGGTCGGCGGCGGTAGTGAAGAGGGCCGGGTTGTGGGCGAGGTCGTCCCAGGCCTGGGCGAGTTTGCCGCGGGGGGCGTGCCCTGCCTGGTTGACCTGCTTGAGCGGGGACGCGGCGGGGCCAGGTGCGGCCATGCGGGAGGGGAGAGATAGCGCGAGTCGCGAGGAGGAGGACGAGGACGAGGGGGAGCGACGACGCGTCTTGGTGCGAGTGAGCGCGTCTGAGGGGACGAGTGCTCGGTGCGAGTGGCCCCGAGTAGCTCGATCACCGTCTCGAGGGGTCTGCCGCGCGGCGAGGCGAGAGGTGGCAGCACCCGGCGACGAGCGACGAGCACACGCTCTCGAGGTCTGCTCTGTTTCCCGCTCGACAGACTCGCGCAGGATGGCAGACGGCGACATCGACTACTCGGACCTCGAGCAGCAGTCCGTCCCCCTCCCTCGCCCGCCCCCTCGCGCCGCTCCCCTCGCTGCCCCAGCTCCCGCGACTTTTCCCCTTTCTCGTCCCCTCGCCCGCCCTCCCTCCTTGCCGCAGCTGCCACGGGGACACAGGGCACGCAAACTGACCCACGAACCACCTGCAGGTTCCACACCGAGTACGTCTCGCCCCTCGACTCGGTCGTCATCCTCGATGGCGCTCCCGTCGTCGGGAGCGACAAGAGCGACCGTCTCCTCAAGGCCCTCACAAAGACGGCCGCAAAGGAGGCCGGCGTCAGCATCAGCCCAGAGCAGATCGAGATGCCCACCGACGAGTCTGGCCAGTCCAAGGGCTTCATGTTCATCTCGCTCGCCAACCCCACCGAGGCACAGGCGTTCCAGCGCGCCATGCACGGCCACGCCTTTGACAAGCGCCACACCTTCTCCGTCATCCCCTTCACCGACGTAGACTCGTACGCCAACCTCGACGACGAGTACGCCGAGCCCGCACAGGAAGAGTGGGCTCCCCGCGTCCGTCCCTCCCCTTCCTTTCGCTCGTCTCGCAAACCTGCACACTCACCCCCGCGCCTTGCGCCCGCAGGAGCACTTCCGCGCATGGCTCGCCGACCCGGCCGGTCGCGACCAGATCGCCCTCTACCGCGGCGACGACCTCAGCGTCGAGTGGGCCAACAAGGCCGGCGCGTCCGAGACGGCGCACCAGCGCACCGTGCGTCCCTCGCCGCGTTCCACGCAAGCCTCCCCACAGCAGCTCACTGACTCGCGCTCGGGGCACCCGCAGAAATGGACCGACCTCTTCACGCAGTGGTCGCCGCAGGGCACCTACCTCGCGACGATGCATCTCCAGGGTGTCGCGCTCTGGGGCGGCAAGTCGTTTGACCGCATCAACCGCTTTGCGCACCCCGAGGTCAAGTTGATCGACTTTTCGTCGTACGAGCGCTACCTCGTCACCTGGTCGCCGCGCCCGATCGAGCCCGCGACAGGACCCATGTCGCCCTTTACCGACGAGGACGCCGGCAACCACCTCGCCGTGTGGGACATTGTCACGGGCGCCCTCGTGCGCACCTTCCCCATGGTCGGCGTCTCGAACGACCCGAACGAGGCCAACAAGCGCATCGTGTGGCCCATGTTCAAGTGGTCGCCCGACGAAAAGTACGTCGCGCGCGTCACGCCCGGCCAGCAGATCTCGGTCTACGAGACGCCCTCGATGGCCATGCTCGGCAAGAAGAGCATAAAGATTGACGGCGTCGTCGACTTCGAGTGGGCGCCCATGAACGACAAGGAGCGCGAGGCGCTCGAGGCCGAGCGCAACGGCCTCGCCAAGCCCGGCTCGACCGTGCGCGAGAACAAGATTGCGTTCTGGACCCCCGAGATTGCCAACCAGCCGGCGCGCGTCTCGCTCATGAACCTCCCGAGCCGCACCATCATCCGCTCCAAGAACCTCTTCAACGTCCACGACGTGCGTCTCGCTTTCCCGTCTCGAGAGGCACCTCGGCACTGTACTGACGCGCTGCTGCGGCTCGCGTGCAGTGCAAGATTCACTGGCAGTCGAACGGCGACTACCTGTGCGTCAAGGTCGACCGCCACACCAAGACGGGCAAGACCAAGTACACCAACCTCGAGCTGTTCCGCCTGCGCGAGAAGGACTGCCCCGTGCAGGTCGTCGAGCTCAAGGACGCCGTCGTCGCGTTCGCGTGGGAGCCGCAGGGCTCGCGCTTTGGCCTCATCACGACGGCCGACCCCAACTACTCGAACCCGGCGCCGGGCACGGGCATGCCCAAGACGGCGCTGACGTTCTACGCGTACGACCAGCGCAAGGGCGACTTTTTGCCGCTCAAGACGTTTGCCGACGCCAACCAGCGCACGAGCAACAACCTGTTCTGGTCGCCCAAGGGGCGCCACGTCGTCGCCGCGACGCTCGGCTCGACGTCCAAGTTTGACGTCGACTTTTTCGACCTCGACCTCGACCGCCCCGAGGGCAACCAGCAAGACCAGTTGTCGCAGCAGCAGCAGCAGCAGCAGCAGCAGAGCACGGGCGACGCGATCCGCCTCGTCGTCTCGCGCGAGCCGTTTGGCACGACCGACATCGAGTGGGACCCGTCGGGGCGGTACGTCGCGACGTACGGCTCGACGTGGATGGGCTCGCTCGAGGCCGGGTTCGCCATCTGGGACTTCAAGGGCGAGAACATCCAGGAGGCCAAGGTCGACAAGTTCAAGCAGCTGCTGTGGCGCCCGCGGCCGCCGACGCTCCTCTCGCGCGAGCAGCAGCGCGCCGTGCGCAAGAACCTGCGCGAGTACTCGCGCCAGTTTGAGGAGCAGGACGAGCTCGACGCGGCCAACGAGAACTCCGAGCTCGTCGAGCGCCGCCAGCGCCTCCTCGACGAGTGGAACGCGTGGCGCAGCGAGTGCCTCGCCGCGCTCGAGCAGCGCCGGAACGAGCTCGGCAGGCCGCCCAAGGCGAGCCTCGTCAAGGCTGCCGAGGGCCTCAAGGAGGAGGAGGAGGTCGAGGAGATTGTCGAGGAGGTCATCGAGGAGAAGACCGAGATTGTCGAGTAGATGAGCGCGCGCGCGCGCGCTCTCCCAGCAACACATTGTATGCCCTCTCGCTTCTCTTCGGACCGGGAGAGGAAGGAGAGAGCGTCCAGCGCTTGCTTCTGGTTGCTTGCTGTCCAAGCGAGGGTCTACTCGCCCAGGCACTCGAGCACCATCTCCATCACCTGCTCAAACGTGTGCTTCTCGCCGTCCGTCACTCCGCCCTCGTCGTCGTCGACGCCCTCTACGCGCTTGAGCCCGATCCCGAGCACGACGGGCCGCTCGGGTGCCGCGCCGCCGTCGCCTGCGGCGGCAAAGCGGCGGAAGACGATGGCGCCGACCTGCGCGGCGTAGAGGTCGTGCAGGGACGAGAGGTGCGGCGAGGGCGGGACGCCGAAGAGCGGGCTGAGGAGCGTCGAGGGATGCGGAGGGGGCAGGGAGGCGAGGATGGAGGGAGAAGAGGCGGCAGATGGCCGGGGCGGAGGCGGGAGAGACGGGAGCGCTGAAGGGGGCGGCGTCACTTGGATCTGCGGAGGACGAGTGAGGGCTGCGGCAGAGAGAGTGTGAGAGAGGGGAGCGAGGACGGACCATGCACCCGATGCGGCCGAGCTGGGTGACGATGACGAGGACGCGGTCTGCGTAGACCTGGACGAGGACGTCGGTCTGCACGCCGTGAATCCTGCGTGCGCGCTGTGCGGTCGGGATGGCCTGCTGCGGCGGTGCTGGCGCGGGACGAGGAGGGGCGGCGGGCGGGAGCTGGTTCGGGGTGCTGGCCAGGTCGAAGTTGGCCGAGTCGACGAGTGCGCTCATTCTCTCGCTCGCTAAATCTGGCACAGTCGAGAGAAAGAGAGCCGACTTGATCAGTTTCGCGTCGTCGTTGCTTCCGCTCGCAACCCTCCGCCGCACCGCTCCCTCGCGCGCAGAGATGGTGACCAAGCGCAGGACTGTCCACCAGAGCCCGCTCGAGGCACCCGCCCGCCCGCTCCTCGCCCTCGGCCTCGAGGGCTCCGCCAACAAGCTCGGAGCGGGCCTCATCCTCCACTCGCCGCCCGCCGCCAGCACGCACCAGTCGCTCATTGGCGACCCGGCCACCGTCTCGATCCTCTCCAACATCCGCCACACCTACGTCACCCCGCCCGGAGAGGGCTTCCTCCCCTCCGACACGGCGAGGCACCACAAGCGTTGGATCGCAGAGGTCGTCGACAAGGCCCTCACCGAAGCGGGCAAGACCATGCACGACGTCGACGTCATCTGCTTCACAAAGGGTGCGCAGCGAGAGACTGGGACGAAGTGCGGACAGCCGCAAGACTGACGAGTTGTCGCTCGCAGGACCGGGCATGGGTGCACCGCTGCAGACGGTCGCATTGGTCGCGCGAACACTGGCACTAATGTACAACAAGCCTCTCGTCGGCGTCAACCACTGCGTCGGCCGTGAGCTCCCTCGCCCGCCTTCCCCCGGCGCCCGCTGACCCTCGTTCCGCGCAACCAGACATCGAGACGGGTCGCCTGATCACCTCGTCGCCTTCGCCCATCGTCCTCTACGTTTCGGGAGGCAACACGCAGGTTATCGCCTACTCGCAGCAGCGGTATCGCATCTTTGGCGAGACGCTCGACATCGCCGTGGGCAACTGTCTGGATCGGTGGGTCCCGCTTAGCAATCACTTGCTCTCTGCTTTTGCTCATGCTTGGTTCCACAGCTTTGCACGCATCATTGGGCTGAGTAACGACCCGAGTCCGGGCGCAAATATCGAGAAAGAGGCGAAGAAGTGCGAATCCTCCTCTGGTCAACCGCTTCCCTCTCGTTGACCCGAATCGTCCTGCAGAGGCCAACGTCTGCTCCCAATTCCCTACGCAACAAAAGGCATGGACATCATGCTCAGCGGCATCCTGCACGCCGCCGAAGCCTACACCCGCGACCCTCGCTTCCGCCCCTCCTCCCCCTCCTCCGCTTCCTCCGCGCCCGCCCCTGCACCGCCCACGCCTCTCACGCAAGAGGAACGCCGCCTCCGCGCCGCCGGCGCCGGCCCGCAAGCCGCGCTGCAAAACATCGGCCTCGACGCCGCGCGCTCGGCACCCGCACCCGCACCCGCACCCGTTCCCGTCGAAGGGCTTGAGGCGGTCCCCCCGCCGGCAGAGGGCGACGACGACGTCATCACGGCGGCCGACCTGTGCTTCTCGCTCCAGGAGACGGTGTTTGCCATGCTCGTCGAGATCACCGAGCGCGCCATGGCGCATGCGGGAGGCAAGGAGGTGCTCATCGTCGGAGGTGTCGGATGTGCGTGCTCTCTCCCTCGTCGTCTCGGCGACGGTTCTTGCGAATCCCTCGGACTGCTGATGACGGAGGTCGGTGCATCACAGGCAACGCGCGGCTGCAGGAGATGATGGAGGTCATGGTACAGGAGCGCGGCGGGAGCATCTTTGCTACGGACGAGCGGTGCGTTCCGCTTCCCCACTTTTCCGCTATAGGCTGCCTTGCCAACTGAGCTTCGAATTTTCTCCCAGGTTCTGCATCGACAACGGGATCATGATCGCGCATGCCGGCCTGCTCAGCTTTCGAATGGGCTACGAGACGCCGCTGGCAGAGACCTCGTGCACGCAGCGGTGCGTCACGTCTCGCTCAGGTCGAACCACTCCTTTCGCTGACCCTTGCTTGCATGCGCAGGTTCCGGACAGACGAAGTGCTCGTCAACTGGAGGCCGTAGACCCGCTGTACTATGCATCTAGTGAGCCTGTACGGCAATGCGATTTTTGCACAGCACTACTCAGAGCACTGCGTCGGGGTATAGAGATAGTTCTACTGCTGATCGGGTCTTCGCAGCTCGCGGTTCACAGTCGCTTCGATGACGTCCCAGTGCGGCGCGTCGCCCCACGAGGCTTGCAGCTTTTCGAAAGCAGCCCACCACCTGTAAGGTCAAGGCAAGGGTGAGCGTCTGGCAAGGCAAGCTTGTGCAGACAGGAAGGGGCGCACCATGCGTGCGTCTCGTAGTCCGGGTCGTCCTGCGGCAGCTGGTAGTACCACGGCTTCTTTAGGATAAAGTGCACGTTCTTGACGTCCTCATCGCGCCACATCTCGGCGTGGCAGTACCGCAGCGTCTTGAGGGCGTTGTACCGGTAGCTCAGCGGGAGGTACCTCCCCTCGAAAAAGTCGGCGAGGAGGTCCTGGTCCGGGAACGAGTAGGTCGGGACGCGCGGGTCGGTGTGCAGGAAGGCGAGCATGCGCGAGAAGAGCGCGAGCGAGGGCTGGAGGACGACGGCGCCAGAGTTGAGCCGCGTGTGCGTCGGCTTGGTGAAGGCCGTGTGCGCGAGGGGCACCGTGAAGCGCGCCTGCGTGTGCCCGCAGTTTTCGGGGATCCTGGTGTGTGGGCGTGCGGTGTCAGCAGGGACGGGAAAGACGGGCGACAGATGGGGACGCTCACCAGTCTTTCGGGTAGTGCGCGAGTTTCCGCGGGTTGCACGTGCAGGCGTGCGCGGCCGCGACCCAGTCCGGCTCCATGGGCATCTCGAGCAGCTCGTCCATGTTGCGCACGCACAGCATGTCGCTGTCGAGCAATACGAGACGCTGTATCATTTCCCCCCCACAGAGATCGCCCGGAACGGTCAGCATCGGATGCTCGGACATCGAGCAGGACACGCGCGCCGCACCTCGTATTCGACCATTTCGAACACGCGCAGCTTGGTCCAGGTGTCCTCGAAGCGGCGGTCATGCTCGTTGAGCTCCTTGCGCTGCTCGTCGGGCGGGGCGAGGTACTCGATGTCGCGCACGCGGATGTTGCGGTCGCGGAGAATGTCGCGCGCGACCTGGGGCAGCTCGGCCGTGGCAAAGACGACGAACGGGTAGCGCGTGCCGTGCTCGACGAGCGACTGGTGGAGGACGAGCGCGCCCTGGAGGTAGTTGGTCCGCGTGAGGAGCGTCGCCCAGGCGCGCGTGCCCGGTGGCGGTGTGGCCGTCATCAGAGTACCTGCTGCTGCTGCTGCTGCTGCTGCTGCCGGAGCGGTCTCGTCCTGCGAGGCGGGCGGGTGCAGCGGTGCAATGAACGCGACGCGGATCGCCCGCCTCATCAGCGCAGAGATCGGGCGAGGTGTCGGCCATCCTCACATCGCTCGCTGGCGGTGATCGGAAGGCTGATCCCGGGTGTGCTCATTTGCAGCAAGCTTGCGAGGCTTGCCGGACTGGACAAAGGAGCGAGATCGCTCTTATCGGCTCGGACGAACGTTAGGGCCACGGAAGTTCCGACCGCGCCTGCGGACGCAGGCGGTGCGCTGTTACTACTTGCAGGTGTTCTCGTCCAGTCGAGCGGATCGCAGTGCGAGCGTCGGCTGAGCGCGACTCTGGGGGCCGCGCGGGGGATACCACGCTGTGCGCGGTGCGACTGGCTCCAAGAGAGGGGACGGCCGCTCCTCTCGCTCCCCTTCGCACCGTCCGCACCCTCCTGCACGGACAGAGTGCACCGCCGCAGATAAGACTCCCCCCTGCTCACCATGCGGCACACCGCCGCCCCGCCTTGGACCGCACCCTCGCACCCTCCGTCGTCTCCTTCGCTCGCATCGGGTCACCCGCCCGTCTCGCTCTTCTCGCCCTCGTCCCCCAAGGGCAAGGGCCGCGCCCTCGACATGCCATCGTCGACGTTGGACGCAGACGACCGCCGCGCCCGCCGCCGCTGCCGCACCCGACCTGCGCCACCTCAGCCGCCAGCCGACGTCAATTCCAACGCCGAGGGCCGCACCCTCGCCGCCGACGCAAAGCCACGCTCCCTCTCGCGCCGGCGCTACCGTCTCCAATCACCGCCTAGAGACTCGGATGCGTACTGCTGCTGCTGCGACGGCGATGCCGAGGCTCAGATAGAGGGAGGCACCACCGGTCGGCTCAGCGCGCCAACCGCGCGGTCGACCTTCCGAGTGACGGAACCCGCGCGGACGGCCTCGACGGGCAGCAGCGAGGACGACGAAGAGGATCTGAGCTCGGCAACGTCCAGTGTGAGCTCGCTGGTGCCGGCGCTGTCGCCCTCGAGCAGCCGCTCCAAGTTGTTCGAGTCGGACGACGAGGACGACGGCGCCGACGATGCCTGCACGCTCAGCACGACCGACTACTCGCCGAGGTCGTTTTCTCCCGTCACGCCGACCTCCTTCGGCTCGCTCTTGCAGCGCAAATCGTCCATCTCGAAGGCGGCAACGTCCGACCCGCTCCTTTCGCCTTCCTCGTCTCCAACCTTCTCGTACGGCGCTTCTCGTCGTCGAGGGCACTGGTTGCCTTCTCCAGCTGCGCCTACCTCGTCAGAAGTAGCCGTCGAGCTCGAGCTGCCGGATATCGTTCAGACAACCATTCCCGCCTCGCCTCCCGTATCGCCTCCCCGTTCGTCGCCCGCTTCTTCACCCAGCCGACCCTCGCTCCTCACCAAGTCTCTGCGCACACTGTCGCGCCTGCCCAACCTCACCTTGCCCGACCTCCTTCCGCGCCTTCCAGGCGCAGACGCCTATCTCGCGTCGTCCACACCTTCTCCCTCGTGCACGCAAGGCGCCGACCTCTCGCACCTCCCGCCCGGTTGGGGACCCGCCGAGCGTCGTCGCGTCCTCGCCGCCGAGCCTTCGCACGCGGCGGACGAGGCGCGCGGGTACCGCCTCACGCTCTCGCGCTCGCGGCGCCAGCCTTCTCCTCCTCCGGCGGATTTCCCAGCCGCGCCCGTCGCCGCGCACACCGTCGTTGACGAAGTCGAAGCGTCGGCCGTCGCGCTTGAGCCGGCGAGCTTGCGCGGCCTGCAGCGCGGCGGCGGGTTAGGCGGTGAGAAAGGCGGCGCGACGAGCGAGGCGCTCGGCGGAGACGCTCGGTCGCCTACATCGCCGACGGCCGACATCCCGCCGCTCTCCCCTGCGCCTGTGCTGCAGGACCCCTTCTCGCCGGCCCAGGTATCGGGCGCTGCCGATACACCGCTCGCCGCGGACGCCGACGCGGACGCTCTCCTCGCGTCACCGCCCGCCCCGGCCCTCCTCCCGCGGTACATCTCGAACCACCGGCACCTGCTCATGCTCGCCGTCGAGTTCGAGATGATGCGGCACGCCAAGATCCGCGGCCCGCTGCGGCAGAGGGCCGTGATTGTGCGGCAGGCGACGAGCCCGCCTAGGTGCGTTCCTGCTTGTCCATGCTCGCCGCTCGCTCGAGCGCTTACTGACGTCGTGCTTGTGTGCAGACTGCGGGATGGTCTAGAGAAGGAGCGGGAGCGGAGCAAGTTGTGCGAGGAGGTGGTGGTCGTCTAGATTCGAGTCTCTTTCGACTCTCGTCCCGTGTTTGCTTGTTAGACCTTGTTGTTGTCCCTCGTTAGACTGCTCTGCGAATACACTGTGCTGCCCCTCCAGCTCGAATGCATGAAGTTGCATGACGCCTGTCTTCCCCTCGCCGGCCCCTCATCGCTTTGCTCGACTCCACTCGATCTCGCCCGCTTGTCCCCCTCGGAAGCTCGCCCAAGATGATGATCGGAGGTGCGCACTGTGTCTCCCGCTCGCTCTCTGCCTCGCAAGTGCTTATCGCTCGCCTCCCTCGTCTCCCCCGTCCCCGCCTCGTCCCCCGGTCGTCACGCCGCTCGTCGTCGTCCCGGCGTCGCAGCGGGCAAAGGCGTGCTCAACCTGCTCAAAGACAGCGGCGGGCTCAACCTCGGCGAGAAGCCGCGCTCGTCCATCTCGGCCTTGATCGACATCCTCTGCCTCGACAAGTACAGCGAGGACGACCTCGACGGCGTCGCAGAGCTCGTCGAGAGCATCAACCTGCAGCCTACGACCGGGTGCGTGCCTGCACGTGCTCGGGGATGAACCTCACTGGCTCTGTCAGGCAGAGTGCGCTGACCTTGCGGTCGACCGGATGTGGGGGCGTGGGCACACCTCAGTCCTACCGAAGCCTCGCGCGCGATACGCAAGAAGGTCGGTCTTTTTGGCTTGTGTACCGCTTCCGTCGGTGTCGGCCGGCAGGGCGGGGCTTTGCAAGGCGGAAGCTGGACTGACGACTCGTGCCTTCTTCCCTTCAGCTCAAGTACAGCGGCGTCCATGGCCAGTTGCGCGCCCTCACGCTCCTCCAGGCGCTCGTCGAGAACTGCGGTCCGCGCTTCCAGAGTGCGCCTCGCCCATTTCTCTCACCTGTCTCACAGCAACTGACCGTCCGCCCCGCCCGCAGCCACCTTTGCCAACGAGCGCCTCGTCGACCGCATCAAGGTCATGGCCGGCGACCCGCAACTTGAGCCTGACGTCAAGAAGAAGGTCATGCGCGTTCTCGCGAGCTGGCACTACCAGTTCAAGGACGACCCGAAGATGCAGCTCGTCGCTGGGCTGTACAAGACCTGCGGCGGCGGGAAGGCGGTGCGTCTGAATTTCCGCTCGGATTGATGGCAGCAGCGTCTGCTGCCGGATCTCAACTCTGTGCATGGCGGTAGAGTTTCTCACGAATGCTAATGCGCAGGCCGCTCGCTCCGCCGCAACTGAGGCGTACGAGGCGCAGCAGAAGCGCTGGGAGGAGGAGCAAGCCGCACGCGCCGAGCGCAAGGCAGCTGAGCGGCGTGCGCGCGAAGAGGAGCGCGAGCGCGCCGCGCAGGAGAAGCTCGACAAGGCGCGCCGCAAGGAACAGGAGCGCAACGCCGCCAAGAGTGGGCAACAGCAGAGGCAGAAGAGGCCAAAGTTCAACTTTGAGCAGGTGCGACTGCTCTGGCGTCTCCGTCGCGCGCCTGGCACGGGGTACTGACGCCGCTTGCCCTCGCAGGAAAAGCCCAAGATCAACGCCGCAGTCGGATCGGGCACGCAGGCGGCTCAGCGGTGCGCTCAATGTCATCTCACGCGTGAGCTTCTCACTGATGACATCGTGCAACAGTCTGGTCAACGCGCTGCAGCACGTCAACCGCGAGAGCGAATCGGTCACGACCAACGCTCGCGTGCAGCAATGCCTCGAGCAGGCCAAGAATGAGCGCAAGGCGATCATCCGCTACATTCAGCTCATCGATCAGGATGCCGAGGGCGACTACATTGGCGCTTTGATCTCGACCAACGAGCAGGTGCGCTGCCGATGAGCGGTGAGGGCCAGTCCTTCGCGCACACCCTGACGCGACATCGCCCGCGCGCAGATTATCGCCGCTGTGCACATGTACGACCGCATGACCAAGCCCGTCGAGCTCGACTCGGACGATGAAGCCGTCGAGGAGGCCAAGCGCGTCGCTCTGCAGGAGTACCACGCGCAGCAGGGCGGCCTCTCGCCGACGAGTCCCGTAAACGACGACACGCAGAGCATCCGCAGCCGCTTGTCGGCGTTTGACATGCAGGATCGCGAGCTGGACAAGATGCAGAGCCGCCAGCGGAAGAGGCTCGAGAGGCATCTCTCGAGCAGGAGCGGCGTGCCGCAGGTCCACCCCGACTTGCAGGACCTCGCGTTCGGACCATCGGGCAGGTGCGCCAGGTCACTTGGATTGCATTTTGCAGGTTCGAAGGCTGACCCGATCTTGACGGTCCAACCAACAGCTCGTCCCTTCCGCCGCCCATTCAGCCTCGCTCGGCCGAAGACACCTACACACACGGTTCTCTCTCCGACTTCTCCGACTACTCGTCCGAAGACGACTACTCGTCCGACGAGTCGGTTCGCGCCGGACCAAGCGCCTCCGGCACGACGCCTGCGCGATCGTACGCGGCGTACGTGCGCGAAGAAGACGAGCGCACGGGCAAGCACAAGGCCGTCGAAGAGGACCCGTTCGCGGACCCGTTTGCCGACTCGAACGGTGCGGGCGAGTACGAGGTTCTGACGCCCGGCATCCAGGACAAGCGCATGGAGTGGAAGGAGATTTGAGCGGCGTCGGCCGAGCGTTGTGTCTCTGTTGTGCGTGTGCCGTCGCGTCTTAGCAGTTTTGTGTAATAGCCCTGTAATCTGTCGCGCGACTGTCTCGTACATGGTGCGTGCGCATGAGGCAGTAAGGCTACACGATGGGGGGCGGAAATGCTACACATGGGATGGGCTGGTACCCTTACTTCGCTGCGTCGCCCATTGCCGTAGGCTCTGCTGTCTCGAGGACATCGTTTCCGCCCTCCTCCAGCTCCTCATCCGCATTCGTCTCCGCTGTTGCCTCCGTCTCTCCTGCCTTCCGCGCGTCGTCGGCATCGTCGTCCTTCACCCTCTCTCCCTCAACGCCGGCGACCGCAAGCTCCGCACCCGCTTCGCTGGCTGCAGCGTCCTCCTGCGAATCCGCTGGCGTGCTGCCGCCCGCCATGCCCTCGATCACGCTGCTGCCGACCAGGCTCGCGTCCGCCCAGTCGGTCGTCGAGGGCGCCCCCGAGTCGTCGCCTTCGCCTGCCCCGCTCCCGCTACCACTCCTGCTGCCGCTCCCGCTTCTCTTTCGCTCGCCTGCGTCTGGCCTAGGCGTCCGCTGCATGTCCTCGGCGTCCTGCGCAGCCGCAGCCACATTTGCGGCCTTCCTTGGGGGCGTGAGCGGCACGCTCGGCAGCGGCGGGCTCGGCGGCAGCGGGCGCGAGTCGGACACAGCACCGGGCGAACCGCCGACGGGCGGGCGCGGATTGGCGAAGTTGAACGCGTGCGGGACCGACGCGCGGCGGTCGAATGGCGTCGAGTCGACGGGCGGGAGCGGGAGCTCGGGCTCGTCCGAGTACGCGCCCAGCGCTGTGAAGGCGCGATCAAAGTCGCGCGGGTCGAATGCGCCATCGTCGTCGTCGTCGTCGTACTCGCGCGCATCGTCCTCGCCCTCGCGCTCGCCGTCGTAGTAGCTCGCTTCGCTCCTGGTGCGCGGAATACTCTCGCTCCCGCCGGGGCTAGGAATAAGAAAGTCGCCGCGCTCGGCCGCGTCGACCGGCAACGGCTGCACCGTGACGGGGACGACGTCCCACTGCCGCCGGCGCCACTTGCGCAGCTCCTTTGCGCTCGCGGGCCACCGCGTCACGCCGAAGGACGTGTTGGGCGCCGTGCGCAGAGCCGCAGACGGGAACTTTTCGCGCCAGCCGTGCGGGAGGCGCACGATCCGCACGGGGCGGAACGCGCTGGGCTCGGTGTCTGAATCGGACTCGTTTGCTTCTGCTGGTTCGTCGGCCGACTCAGCGGGAGAGGCAGGGTCGGGTAGCGTGTCCGTCGAGGTCGAGGGAACGGGCGGGACGTCCTTTTCCTTGTCGGGCGTAGGCGGCGGCGGCAGCTCCGGCTCGTCGATTTCCTTCGCGTCTGCCTCGGACGCATCTGTATCGTGCAGTGCTGCGGGATTGGGCGACGCGGGCTGAGAGAACCGCCCGCCGAGGAAGCCGCCAATCCGGCCTCCGAGCGTTGCCGCGCCCTTGCCGAGCCCGCTCAGGAGCTGGTTCGGCGCGTTGCCCCAGAGGGTGGGCTCGACCGGCTTGCGCTTGACAGGAACGGCCTCGACGATGTAGTCGTCGTCTTGCCAGTCGTCGGTGCCGTCGGGCCCGGTGAAGGAAGGGTCGTGCGAGTATACAACGTGCAGGGTGGACGTCGAGGGGTCGAGGCGGAAACGTGGAGGCGGGTGCGAGAGCGTCGACGGGTATTTAGTGATGGCGTGCGGAAAAGTCAGGACGAGGCGGTCGTCTGCAATCTCCAGAACTCGGTCAGCCGTTCCTCCCTGCACTGGGCAAGTACAATTTTACGCACCCTCAACATCAATTTCGCGACTAGCCGAAGCCGAGACGAGGTGCCCGTCCCACGAGAGGAAGAAGAGCTGATTGTTGCCCTTGTGCTGGAGAGAAAGCCCGCGCAGCTGCGGCCGCTTGATTGGGTGCAGCCCAATTTCGGCGCCCTCGTGCGACGTGTGCCCGAGAAGGTCGAGCGCCTTGCCCTGCGCCGCGTTGCGTACGAGAAAGTAGCCGCGCGGGAGGTTGAGGGCGGATCCGAACGCATGGTCGAATGCCGGGTGGACGGGCAGCGTGTCGGCTGCGACGGTCCCTGCTGCAGGGTGACCCACGTCCACGGATTGGAAGGCGTGCTGGGGGTTGAGCGGCGATGCGATTTCGGCGTACGAGGGAGGCGGCGGGAGAGGCGACTCTGGCACCGCGGGCAGTGCGTCCCCAGCGCCGTCGCGCGTCGGAGACGGCATGGCAGCTCAAGCAAACGAGCGAAGAATAGAGCAGAGAGTGAACGAGCCAGAGCAAGAGCACGAGGCAGTAATTGCGAGCGAGGGGGCGGGTCGATCGAGGTGGGGGAGAGCCAGCGGAAAGAGAAGGAGGCAGCGGCGAGGCTCCGAGTGTGCGGACGAGCGGATGCAGAGCCTCGGACAGGGCGTGCCAGCTCGCGTGCTCCTGTGCAGAATCACTCTCGGGCTCACGTGCGCAGAGTCAGGACGCCAACCTCTGCCGCGACTTTCCTGAGGTTGACTCCGCCGCCCGCCTCGCTCTCTTCCCTCCATCAGTGAACGCAGCCATGGCTCCCCTCAACGTGCGTGCATTCGAATAGACTGCCAGACTCGCGAAAACTTCCACGGAGCGAACCCCGCTGATCCTGACTCTCTCCCTTCCTCCTCCGCTCGACTTCATCTCTCTCAACGACATCTCGATACCGACATCTCTGGACGGCTGCTACTGCTGCTCCGCGTGACTCTGGCTACAGCTCTGGCTCCGCTGCGAGACCAAGGAGTTCGAGCACCGCTCGGCTCTCACCCCCTCGACCGCCAAGAAGCTCATCGACGCCGGCTTCACCATCACGGTCGAGCGCGACCCGCAGCGCATCTTTGACGACGCCGAGTTTGAGCAGTGCGTCCTGGCCGGGGTTGTAGCGGGTGTGTCGAGTGCTCGAGCTAAATCTCACCTCGCGCCTCGCAGGGTCGGGTGCACGCTCGCCGAGCACAACTCGTGGCCGAATGCGCCTCTGTCGGACCCCATCATCGGGCTCAAGGAGCTCCCGCCCAACGACACCTCGCCGCTTCCGCACACCCACATCATGTTTGCGCATTGCTACAAGCAGCAGGGCGGGTGGGAGGAGGTCCTCGGCCGCTGGAAGGCCGGGCTCCCGACCGCCATGCTCTACGACCTCGAGTTCCTCCAGGACGAGCGCGGCCGCCGCGTCGCCGCTTTCGGCTACCACGCGGGCTTTGCCGGCGCCGCCGTCGGCGCGCTCGCACTCGCCAAGCAGGTTGGGTCCGAGGGCGAGGCGGCGCGCCTGGGCGAGATCAAGCCGTACCCGAACGAGGGCGAGCTCATCAAGTACGTCCAGGGGCAGATGAGCGCCATCGAGGCCAAGCTCGGCCGCAAGCCGCGCGCGCTCGTCATTGGCGCGCTCGGGCGGTGCGGCCGTGGCGCGGTCGACTTCTTCAAGGCGGCTGGGTTCGAGGACGACAACATTGCCAAGTGGGACATGGCAGAGACGGCCAAGGGCGGGCCGTTCAACGAAATCCTCGAGGGTGCGCTTTCCGCTTTACGTTACTGTACATCCCGTGCGCCTGCTGACATCTAGCTCTTTACTAGCCGACGTCTTCGTCAACTGCATCTACCTCACGTCGAAGATTCCCTCTTTCATCTCGCCTGAATCGATTGCCGCGGCGGGCGCATCGCGCAACCTTCGCGTCGTCGTCGACGTCTCGTGCGACACGACCAACCCGAACAACCCCATCCCCATCTACTCGATCAACACGACCTTTGACAAGCCGACAGTCGACGTTGCGGGCATCAAGGAGGGTCCGCCGATGACGGTCGTCTCGATCGACCACCTCCCGACGCTCCTGCCGCGCGAGGCGAGCGACGCCTTCTCGAACGACCTGCTCCCGTCGCTCCTCACGCTGCCGCAGGCGCTCGCCGAGCGCGAGCCGCGCCAGGGCAAGCCCGTGCAGGCGAGCGAGGCGGGCACCGGGCCGGAGCGCGTGTGGAAGGAGGCGGAGGCGCTCTTCTGGTCCAAGGTCGCCGAGCTGCCGCAGTAGACGCGCCCGCGGAGACGGTGTAAAACGCTGCACGATCGCACTGTCTGTGCTGTGCTCGTCTCTTCGATGGGAAGAGAGAGCGGCGAGGGTGTGTGCAGAATGTCGCTGAGTGCACGCGACAAGAGTGGAAGCGTTCGACGAGTGCAGCAGTCGTCGTCTCTGCGCCGGCTCTTTTCTGCGAGCAAGCTTCCGCGTGGTCCTGTGTCCTGCACCGCCCTCTGCCCTCTTCAGCAGCCCGCGCTCGTCCCGACGCGTGCGCCTTCCCCTCGCCCTCGCCGACACGCCCCTCTCGTCGCGCGTCCACTTTGTCCCATCACGCGCACCAGAGCCGCCCTGAGCCTGCAAGCCGTGACTTCGAACTCGTGTGACTCTGCACCCCCGTCGACCCGCGCACCTCTCGTCCTCGTCGCCGCACTCTTCGCCCCCCCGCCCATCGCGACCCTCCTCGTCGCCGCTCTCTAGCCCTCGCCACGCCAGCCGAGAACCGCTGAACCCGCTCCACCTCTCTTTGTGAGCTCCTATACCCTCCGCGCACAACTGGCCTCTCTACCGGAAGACTCTTCGCCGTTCTGTCGCTCACCCCCGCCGGACCTCGTCCGCCGCTTTGCAGCTCGCCGCCACAGCCATGCAGTCGATCAAGACGGTCGTCTGCGGAGATGGTGCCGTTGGAAAGGTCAGTCTGACTCGCTCTCGATGCGCGGCGCGCTCGTGGCGGTGCTGACCCTCTCGTGTTGATCCGCTGCGAAACGCGATACAGACGTGCCTCCTCATCTCGTACACCACCAATGCGTTCCCCGTACGTGACCTTGTTTTGCTGCCTGTCTCGGTCGTGCGAGGTCGAGTACAGCTCGACGGTCGCGTCTCGAGGGGGATTCAGAGCCTTCTGGCTGACCTGGCTGCTCGCAACGATGCAGGGCGAGTACATCCCGACGGTGTTCGACAACTACTCCGCCAACGTCATGGTCGACGGCAAGCCCATCAACCTCGGGCTATGGGACACGGCCGGACAGGAGGACTACGACCGCCTGCGCCCGCTGTCGTACCCGCAGACCGACGTCTTCCTCATCTGCTTCTCCGTCGTCAGCCCGCCCAGTTTCGAAAACGTCCGGACCAAGGTCCGTTCCTTTGTGCTCGTCTCGCAACACGCTCCTACGCGAAACTGACAAATCCCTCCGTTCTGTCGCCCTCCGCATCGCAGTGGTACCCCGAGATCTGCCACCACGCGCCCAACATCCCCATCATCCTCGTCGGCACCAAGCTCGACCTGCGCGAGGACCGCGAGACGATTGAGAAGCTGCGAGAGCGGAGGATGAGCCCCATCGCGTACCAGCAGGCGGCGGCCATGGCGAGGGAGATTGGTGCGGTCCGGTAAGTCTTTTTATCGCGCACGCCCGACGGACGCACTCAACACGCGCTGCTCTGGAGATGGGCTGACGCACTGAGACGGCACAGGTACCTTGAATGCTCGGCGCTCACGCAAAAAGGCCTCAAGAACGTCTTTGACGAGGCGATCCGCGCCGTCCTTGCGCCGGCACCGCGGGAGAAGAAGAAGTCCAAGGGCTGCGTCATCTGCTGAGACGTTTTCGCCGCCGCCCCTCTGAGCGTACCCACCTTCGTCACCGCCACTCCTCTCCCTCATCTCGCCGACAGCGACAGATCGTCGCGCCTCGCAGACATGGACTCCATCCTCCCAGTTGTCCTTCTCGTAGACACTTTCTACACCCCTTTCTCTCCTCCTGCGCTTTCCTTGCATCCATAGCCTCCCGATCCTCTCCTTCCTCGTCGTTGTCCCCTCTCGGCCCTCCCACCTACTCTTCTCGTCTGCCCTCGTCCTCTCTTTCTCTCTGGTCTTTCGTCACCCTTCCGTTTGTCTCGTCCTCTTGCGATGTTAGTCTGTAAAGTCTGTTTCACCAATACGCTCGATGACAGTATCAGACGCGGCAGTGTGCAGGTGACAGGGTGCGCCGAACCGGAAGCAGCTGCGACTCGAGGAATGACCAAGCGACCCGCAAGGCGGACTTGTCTGTGGCCACTGCGCGGTCCCACCCCTCCGTTGTGACTTCCGCCTTGATCATGCTTCGTCCGAAATCAACGAACGCAAGGCGCGGGCGTGAAGCGGTTTGAACCACGCGCAAGTTGGAGCGGTGGATGTCGCCGTGCGCCACCCCGTGCGCATGGAGCTCGTCAAGTGCTGAGAAGGCGTTGAGGCTTCGGATAAACAGGAAACGTCAGTGCTGGAGGATATCAGGCAAGCAGGCAGGGCAGAGCGTCGAGAGAAGTGAGAGCAACCTCACGCACAAGTGGAAGACCGCCGGCGCATGCTTCCACCGGATCGCCCAGCCGGGTCGTCAGAAGCGCCAGAGTACCGGCAAGAACCCCGCATTGGTAGATCCCGACGTATTGCGGGAACAATCTGCCGGCCGACTGACTTGCGTGCACCTTCAGGTACTCGCAGATGCGCGACTCGACGGTCAATTCACGAACTGCCTTGTCGCTGTCCGGTGCCCCGGCGCTAACGCATTTGAGGAAGAATTGGCCATCCAACGATCGGAAGGTGTCGCAAGCTGCGAAGTGCAGCCAGCCATGCGCTCGGAACCGAATCTCAACCGGGTAATCGGGCGAAGGAAGGAGCACTCTGGGACGTGTGCACACGCAATGCGTTATCAAGAGACGCGTGCGCCGCATGGAACGCAAGTGAAAGGAACGAACGGTAATGCTAAGTCGGACTCCCGGCCGGGTAGCAGCACGACTTGCTGCCACGCAGCGGAGGGGATAGTCGGTGCAATGAAGCGGAGATGCGCAGCATGCTGTACAAGCTCCAATGAAGGGCTCGGAACAGGTGAGGGTGCGCGCGGAACGCGGAGGCTTTTTTGCGCAGGCTGCAGCTGGTGAGATGCAGCACAGCCCGTCAGACTCGTTGCCGGCATAGCCTATCATGACGCAAACGTGCAGTGCAGCCATTTTCTTGCTTTGCGGACTTACACAGCGGGGGACCGCGTCCTCCAAGAAGCGCACGACCTGTTCCATCTTGAGCCGCTTCGGCTCGCGCTCCGATGAGGTGGGCGAAGTCGACGTCGCATCCCTGCCTGCCGATTTTGGCAACGTCATTTTGGCGGACGGTGCCGTCATGACGCCGAGGAAGAGCGCAGTGAGCAGGGCAGCGATGGCGTGCTTCGCCCCGTCCAGAACGTACGGTGCAACGCAGCCTGCGCCGTCCTGCTCGCTGTAGACAAGCCACTGCTCGCCGTTGGTGAGAAGCGCGCACATGCGGTCGACCTGGAGAGGATCTAGGATGTCCGGCGACTCGGTGTCGCTTGCGGCGGCCTTGGCGAGGACGAGTTGGCAATGAATCTGTGACATGCGGTTGGTCAGGCTTTGCAATCGAGGAGACAGCAACGAAAGCACGAGCACACCTGGAAGATGATCAAGTCGTATACATCCCTCCAATTGTCGCTATCTCCCAGCTTTGTCTCGCCGCGGTACGCTCCCCACGGCTTCATCGACAGCTTGACCTCCTTCTTTTCCGATCCATCAAGCGCTTCGCAAATGGCTGCTGTAATTCGAAGAGCAGTATCAGCTCACGAACCTCTTCTCACCGCTGGAAACGCACTCTCAACCGTGGGCCAGACGAAAGCAACCTGGCCCTTGCCGATGACCGCGGCGATGTTGGCGAAGTCCTCCGCGGACAAAATCCACTTCGGTTTCACCACGATCGTTATACGCGGAAGCGCATGGTCGACGCCGCTCGCGCCGAGGACAGCGATGCTCATGCGGTCGCCCAATGCCTGCAGCACAACGCGTTTGTCGAGTGTGTTCGTAAGCATGATGGCGACTCGGGAGTTCAGCGCTTTGCTGAGCGCGATGACGAGATTCTCCTCCGTCGAGTAAAGGAGCTCGAGAGTCGCGAGGTCATCGAGGACGGTCTCTTGGGGGATGAGCGGAGCAGGCAAGCGTATAGGCGCGGCGCGCGGCCCTTCTCGGTCTCGCGCGTCGTATTCCTGGCCAGTTGCACGCATGAGCCGGTCGAGGTAGTCGTTCATCGGTGCGAGCGACTCGAGCGGAACGCAACGCTGCACCTCGTTGACGGAGGGCGAACGAGTCGACTGACTTCGGGGACAAGACGCAGAGCTAGACATTCCATCGTCACACAAGGTGAGGGAGCGTATGTCGCACACTATCGGGTAGCTGAGCGCCTGCTGGAGGAACTGCCAGGCGCTGGTGTACGGACGAGACGGCGCGGAGGCGGAAGCGGCATCGGCCTCGAGCGCGATGAGCGACGCAGGCGGGCCACCAGTGGCCATGGCATAAAGCTTGCAGAGGTACAGACGACCGACAGAAGACGACGGGCATCAAGTAGTGGCGATTCACGGTTTGCGGGCGCTGCCGCCTAGTCTCTGCCTTGGCTCTGCCCCTTGCTCGCGTTGGTCATCCTTGCAATCAGCTTGCATCGTAATAGCGAGCTGATTCACCATCTATTCCTCGCCATCGTCCTCCTCCCGCCCATCGACCGCGAGGGTCAACCTTCTGATCATCCCGAACGTCGCCCACAGCAGCCCGTCGTGCTTCATGTCGTACCACCAATTGACCGCGATCGCCGCCCTCGTCCCTCGCCCGCCGGGCCCGAACCCGACGTCTTGCTCGACAAAGTGGAACCACAAGGCTGGGAGGTAGAGCATGTCGCCCTCGTGCAGCGTGACGCGCAGCGGTCGCGCGAGTGCGTAGCGCGGATGGGACGCGAGATCGGGCAAGAGAGGATTGACGGGGATCCAGGGAAGCGAGAGCGGCGGAGTTGTTCGAGAAACGGTAAAGGAGGCAGTCGAGGGGTCGAAGGTGCATGTTGCGTGCGGGAACATCCGCTCTGCGGGTGAAAGAGTGGTCTGGTTGGAGAGGACAAGGCTGGATGGAAGGAGGACGCACCGTGCAGGCAGTAGGCCTCAGTCGGCGGGAGAAGCGTGAACGTCTTTGTCCCCCGAGCAACCATGTAGATATTCTCGTACGGGTCTGCAGAGGTGATGAGGGACAGCGAGGTCAGGTTCATGGTGGCTCGCTTGGAAGCAGGGCACAAGCCTTACCCTTGTGCAGCGAAGTCTTGCTCCTCCGCCCGCCGATCCACACATTCGCCACGTCCGGGGGCTCCCCTGTGCGCATGCACCTGATGCGTCAGTAGAAGACTTGAATGTGTTATGCACATCCGCACACACCAAACACCTTTCGCGCGAATGACGGGCCATCTCGCCCAACATCATCGAGCAGAGCCAGGTACTCGGCATCGAGGTTGCCATTCTGCGTCTGAACGTAGTACACCGGCGCGGTTGATACAGGCTTATCCTGCTCTTCACGCAGCTTTTCGAGTAGTTGGGACAGTCTCATTTGAACGTCTGCGGGAAGAAGTTGAGGAAGCGGTTCCGACGAGAGGAGGGAGAGTCGCGACATACTTGCGGGCTCAACAAAGACGCCGTCGACGATAGCATCGGCGTTGCTGCAGAGCGAGCCAGTCAGAACCAGCAGCAAGCAAAGACGCATTGGCACACTCGCCCTTCTGGAGTGACAGAGACCTCGAGCTCTCGCTCAGCAAGCTTGTCGACGAGGTACTCGTCCGTCCATCGCTCGAGAGCAGGCACCTGCGTCTCCCTCCCTGCGTCGCGTATCACGACGGGACGGTTGGCAGCGACGAAGCGAGAGAAGGCGAGCGGGGTGGGCACAGCCTCGAGCTCGGCCACGGTCGAGCTGTTGTGGTCCTGGTACTCGCGCACGAGCTTGCGCAGCGCACGCTCGGCCGTTGCCGACATGAAGTGAGTTGGACGTGAAAGAGCGTCAGTTGGAGTTGGTCCGTCTCTCCGCTGGCCGTCAAGCTGTGGGGTATCTTCGTAGAGGCGAAATTCGACGAGAGTGACTATCTATGCGATTGCGAACGGCAGGCGAAGATCGTACACAACAAGCTACACGGCTCCGACCCTCCTCGATGCACTAACGACGACTAGCCCACATGCCCGCGAGCCCAGAAAGCCCGCCAAAGCCCCCCGTCCTCGCCGCTGCCGGACGCGCGTTTGCACCGTTGGCATTCGCAGCGGCAGGAGCCGCAGCAGCGGGACGAGCGGCGGCGGGCGCCGCAGCCGCCGCCGGCACGGCGGGAGCAGGGGCAGCGGGCGCTGGCGCAGGGTGCGGAGCGGCGACGGGCGCGGGCGGGCCGGCGGTTGCGGTGCGCGCAACAGGAGGCGGAGGCGGAGGCGCGGCAGCCGCAGGCGCGGGGTTGCGCGCGCCAGCAGCACCACCTGCGGCCGCTGCCGCACCATCCGCTGCGTTGCCGGCGTTGCCGCGCATCCCGCCGAGGCCGCCGAGCGTGCCGAGACCACCAAGGAGGGGAAGGAAGCCGCCGCCGACCGTCGTCCCATCCGATGACAGGTGCATGCACATGCCCCTGTTCAGGGTGGCCTTGTCGATGGCGCTGATGTCGGCGTCCGACCAGCTCAGGTCGTCCTTCTGCGGGGGCCAAAAGGGATCAGAGGAGCTCACGCAAATTGCCAGGGATAGACACGCACGAGGACCGTGAGGCAGGTCAGACCGCGAGCGACCTTCGTCTTGAACGACTTCGACGTCTTGGAGCCGCTGCGTGGAGAACCGGGCTGTGAGCAAAGTGCGAGTGATAAGAGGGGAAAGGAGACGCACTCGGCGAGGGTGACTTGCTTGGTGCGCGTGACGGTTTTGTTAAGCAGCTTGGCAAGCGGCTGCGGCTGGATGTCCGGGCACGACCCGTACGCGAGGCTGCGCGAAAGCTCCAGCTTCAGCGATGCTCCGCTATGCGCTGGGCATGAGACTTACTGGGTGAGCGTAGGCGGCAAGAAGCTGAAGATGCTCGTTGACGCATACGGGCCCTCGAAGCGCAGCTTTTTCAAGTTCGGGAGGTACGACATGCATGCGTCGAGTGGGTAGGTGTACGTCGCGATCTTTCGGAGATGCTCAGACTTGGGCTTGCCGACGATGTAGTCCTTCGGTCGAGGGGGAAATGCCGGTCCCGGGATGCCCGCGGTGAGCTTCGGCACAGGATCCCAGGCCGCGGGGAGGGTGAGGTCCAGCGTCGTGAGCTTGTGGCCGAACGAGAGAAGCGTCGATGCGAGCTCGAAGCGGCTGTAGAGGTAGCCCGGGCGGGCAAGCTGGAGCGTCTCGAGCGTTTGCGCCGACTGCACACGACTCGAGTCAGCGAGTGCTCGACGAAGAGACAGGAATAGACGCACGTCCTGGAGGATGAGGTCCATCTCACTACCGGTGACGTTGAAGCCCAGCAGCGCGAGCGTCTTGAGGCCCGCGCGCTTCGGCTTGTCACCGTCCGTGCCGTCGATTTTCTCGACCACGACCTTCGACTCCTCCGCCTTAGCGGCGGCCATGGACTCGCCCTCTTCTTTGCCCTCCTCCTCCCTCTTCTTCTTGGCCTCGCGCTCCTCCTGCTCCCTGAACCACTCGGCGTCCTCGGCCACCTCGACCAGGTCCCACATTTCCTCTTCCTCGGCATACGGGCCCTCCTCGGCGGGCTTGAGGTTCGTGACGACGAGCGTCTCGAGCTCGGTCCACGACTCGTGCATGAGCGTGTACAGGCGGGGCGTCGTCACCTTGAACGGCTTGGACGGGTCCGTCGACGACGTGATGTCGATCGACTTGAGGCGGTGCAGACCGGCGAGCGCTTCGAGCAGCGGCTTGCTGTCATTGTAATCCAGTCAGCGAGCGCAAATTTGTCAAACACCGAGAAGGAGGACGTACGTCGCGCTTTTGAGGAACATGGGACGAATAACGAGGTCCTCGAGGTAGCGGCACGCCTTGATGAGCGCGATGAAGTGCTCTCCTCCGCCGCGTCCAAGACTGACGTCGCCCTCGGTGAGTATGTGCAGCGTGCGCACGAGGTCGGCGATGTAGTTCTTCTTCGCCACGGCGTCGATCGAACCAGCCTCGTCGCCCTCGACCCAGCCTGCAGGAACCTCGCTCTCGAGCGTGCGGCGGAGCAGACTCGCAACGTATGGCGTTGGAACCGACATGACGCGGTAGAGGACCTTGCGGGTCGCGTGCAGGAAGGGGCGGTTGATGAAGAGGAGCGGCAGTAGCGGGTCGATGGGTAGGCCGTCCGGGTACGTGACCGGATTTGCGTCGTCGTCGTCCTCCTCGCTGTCGCCGTAACCGTCATCGTAGTCATCCTGCAGACAGCGGGGAAGGCGGAAGGGAGGGTGGGGTGGTCAGGCCTCCGAATCGCTCAGGTTCACCTGTGAGAACACACCTCCTCGTCCTCATCGTCGTCAACCGCTCCACCGTCCTCGTCCTCATCATCCCAGTCCTCCTCGTCGTCATCATCCTCGTCCTCGTCCTCCTGACCCGGCCTCCCGAGTCCGAGCATCTCGCCCGCGCCCGGTCCAAGCAGGTCGTCGAGGATGTTCCGCGACGCCTCGCGCCCCGTGCGGATCACATGTCCCCAGTCGGTCCCGTCGTCGATCGGCTCGAGCGGGGGCATGTCGTCGTCGGCCGCAGCGCGCGGCCTCGAGGTCGACGTCGAGGCTGAGGTCGAGGCGGCTGCTGCGCCGGACGGCAGGCCATCGATCGGCTCGAGCGGCGGCATGTCGTCGTCCGAGTCGGTCGCAGCGGGCGTGCGGCCGTTGGTGCGCGACGCGGACGAGGACGAGGCCGTTGGCGCAGGCGGACCGTCGATGGACTCGAGGGGCGGCATGTCGTCGTCTTCGTCTGCCGCGTTCGCATTGCGCCTCGTCGAAGAAGGAGCGGGCACAGTCGACGAGCGCGAGGCGGTCGAGGCCGAGCTGGTGAAGGCAGAGAGGAACGAGAAGGGGCCGGACGGCACGGTGGAAGCCGGAGTAGAGGCGGGAGCGGAGAACGCAGGAGTCGCGTCGTCAATCGACTCGAGAGGCGGCATGTCGTCGTCGTCGTCGTCGTCGATGAGACGCGAGTTGTTGGCATTGACACTGTGCGAGTTCGACGCAGGAGCCGCAGCGCTCGATGTGGAAGCACTGGCACGAGCAGTCGAGGCGGATGCAGCGGGCGCTGTTCCCGGAATGGCTGCAGAATGGCGCAAGTATGAGTGCTGGGTTAAGGGCGATGAACAGGGCGCATGAAACCTACGCTCGAGAGGCGGCATGTCGTCGTCGGTATCGTCGTCGGCGGCAGCTGGAGCAGCTGGGGCAGCGGAAGCGGGACCGGCAGCGTTCGCAGCGCGGCCTGCTCCGAGACCTGCGCCAAAGGTGAATGCCGGCGGCACGGCGTTCGCACCTGCGGCTGCTCCGGCGTTTGCAGCTCCTCCGACGCCTGCGCCCGCACCTGCACCCGCACCCGCGCCTGCCGCTGCACCGCCGCCGCCCATGCCGAAGAGCCCGCCCATCATGGCAAGGAGCGCGTTGCCGGCGGCCCCACCATCGAGATTGTCGACCACGTCGACCCCGGCGAGGCCGTGGCGCTCCCGCAGCGAGATGTGCTCGACATACTCGACGATGGAGAGGAGAATCTCGGGCGGGAGGTCGCGAATCGTCGCGTTGACGCCCTTGCGGTCGGCGGCGGACGGGACGGGCGGCTTGACGGGAACCTTCTTGCGCGCCATGGCGAGCGACGGTCGAGCTTGTCAGACGAAGAAAGCGTGCTGCGCGCAGTCTCGAGGCCTGGCGAGCGGAGTGACGCGTGGAGTAGCCGACAGGAGATGAAGCCGGACGGGGGTCGAGGGACGCGTGCAAGAGCTCGGTCGGGGTACGAAGCGCCCGGGTCAGAGTCTGAAGTGTGCTGTGCGCGTGTCTAGCGAGTCGCTGAGTCCGCAGACGCGGGTTGTGTCGTTGCGCGCCACGACTTCGAGGCGAAGAGGCGGAAGCGCACGCGACTGTCGCCTCTCCTCTTCAGCGATAAGACTCGCCAGAGGGGCAGAGTGCACGTCAGGATGAAGGACATCAAGGGACCACAGCCAACAGCGCTCCCCGCGGACGCACCCTCGCCGCTGCCGCGCCTCGCCTCGTCCGAGTCTCTCTCTTCCGCGCAGTGGATTCCCTGCGTCGCGCACGACGTCGAGTGCACCCGCGAGCACTTCCACGCCGCACTCCTCGACCTCGTCTTCCAGCCAGAACTCAGCAGCTCGACCATCCTTCGCGGCGACATCCTCCAGGACGACGAGCAGCCTCTCTCGCCTCCGCTGTCGCTCCCTGGCTACCGCTGCACGCGCCGAGTTCGGCGAAGGCTCCTCCCAAGCCGGCCTTCCATCGATTGGGCTATGGAGCAGGAGTGCCTGTCGTTCAACGCGGCAATCGGCGACGAGGAAGAGCCCGACCAGGACGGCGAGGGCCTCGTCTTGCTCCTTCCCGACCTCGATCAGCTGCGGCAGGAGGTTCCAGGGGGTCGCATACCGTACTACCATCCGCAAGTCGCCGCTCTCGCCTTTCGCTACTTCCCTCCGACTTCCGCGAGTCCCTCTCCTTCCCTCCGGCTCGACCTCCTGCCTTTACCTTCTCAACCGGTCGTCGCGCCGCTGCCGCCCTCAGATCGCCTGTATCGTACGGGTCTCATGCTTGTCAAGTATGCCGCCAAGCTGTGCAAGGGTCAGGCCGTCGGGTGGCAGAAGCGCGTCCACCATGACCTCCTGGCGGGCAAGGAAGAAGTGCAAGACCTGTATCAAGAGCTCAAGACCAAGTACACGTGCGTTGACCCTCTCCCTTAGGATGACGCTCAGCGCAGGCGCTGAGGCCTCGCAACACAGCGCTGACATCGCCGCTCAATCCCCGCGCATCACGTTCAGGTGGATGCTGCACAACTGGCGCGAGTCGACCGATGCCGCCAAGCACGTCTTTGAGGACGTCGCCATAGCGGCGTGGCTCATCATCGTCTGGCGACACATGTATCCTGACACAGGAGGTCAGCCGCCAGGCGGGTTTGTCGACGTCGGCTGCGGAAATGGCCTCCTGTCAGTCGCTTTGCAGCCCTCATAGTAGGCCAAAGGCTGACGCGCTGCTCTCTCAGCGTCTTCATCCTCAACGCGGAGGGCTACCGAGGTTACGGCTTCGATCTGCGCGAGCGCAAGTCGTGGGCGGGCTACACTTCACCTCGACCCGACCTGCGTGTCGAGTCCATCAGCCCTCCCGCTCTCATCGCCGCTCACCTCGCATCCGTCTCCTCCGCCTCTTCGTCAAGCGCAAGCGAGCCGTCCAGCAACGCAGCGGCACCAGATCCCGAATGGCCATTCCCGCGCGACTCGTTCCTCATCGGCAACCACGCCGACGAGCTCACGCCGTGGCTCGCGCTCCTCGCCGCTTGCACCCCGGGCGAGCGCGTCGCGTTCCTCAACATCCCGTGCTGTCTGCACGAGCTGTCGGGGCGCTTCGAGCGGCAGACGTACTCGATCCCGGCTGCATACCTCGCTTCGCTTCCTTCCGCGCCGACATCGCCTGTCGACTCGGCGGACGCATCTGCAACGACCTATCCTCTTCTGACGCCCTTCTACGCCCCGACGCCCTCGACCTTCTCCCCCTCGGCATCCAAAGACCCCGGCGCAACTATCACTGGCGGGCGGTACGCCGCGTACCAGCTGTATCTCGCGCACCTTGCGCTAAGATGCGGATTTGTGCCCGAGCGGGAGGCGCTCCGCATTCCAAGCACCAAGAACTTTGGGATGCTTGGGCGGCGGAGGGTCTGGGACAACGGTGAGGGGGACGAAGGCGGCCTTGCTGCGGAAGAGAGGAGGAGGGAGGGCGAAGAAAGGCTCAGGAGGGAGGTTGCGGAGCTACTGAGGGAGGTGGAGCGGAAAGGAGAGTGGAAGGCGAGGCGGCCGGAGGGAAAGGCGGGAGAGCACTGAGTAGCTAGATGCAGCGCAGTCGAAAGCTTGCTCCGAATAGCAAGCTCCGTCTCACACAGCATCGTTTATACCTCGTCATTGAGCGAGTGCGAAAGTACTGCTATGCACGCCCTTTGTACAGCCTTAGTTGCCCATCACCCCGTCAACACGTTCGCCAGACCGAGATTGGTACCCAGATGCAAGAGGAGGAACCACACCGCGCGGTACAACACGGAAGGAGCAAAGACCGTCAGGCTGAAGAGGTGGTATCGGAAGTGCGTCGCGCTGAGCGCAAGAGTCGCGAGCGCAAGGGTATGAAATGCGGTGAGGTATGGCGTGACGAGCATGCGAATTGGTGGAGGCAGTGTGTGCAGGCTGCAGGCGGTGAGGATAGGGAGGGAGAAGTTGGAGAGGTAGGTGAGGAGGGAGACGAGCGGGAGCGAGTAGGACGAGACGCCGTTGTAGGCTTGCGTGAGGTCGACTCTGCGGTCCAAAGCGATGTCAACTGAGTGCGCCGACTTCAGAACGGGGTTTCACGCACGTTGCTAGCGAGTTCGAGCCGCCGAGCCCGAAGTAACCGCAGCTCTGGAATGCCACCGTGAGGAAAGCGAGAAGAGCAGGCGACGCGTCCGGCCGGTCGGCGAGGCGTGTCAAGGCGGCATGTTGCAGCCACAACCCGATGAAGAGGGGCACGTTGGCGGGGCGAGTGACAGACATGAGGAGGAGAGAGAGGTGGACGAGCTTGAGCGCTGCCGGGACAAGGCGTCAGCACAGGTTGTCAGACGCAGCGGAAGATCGCAACGAACTCGAGGACTCGTCCGTTTGCGCGCCTGCACGCGAGCGGTACCGCACCAACGCATACCCGGCAGCCGCGAGACCGTAGCCCGTTCTAGCGAGCGGCGCCGGAGCGCCAAGCTCGAGCTTGTCGAGCGCTCGCAGCAGTATGCTCGACGTTGCGTCGCACCCGAGTAGCGTCGCCGTATGCATGGCGACGCCGACTACCGCTTGGGCCACGACGACCGTCGCACTAACGGCGAAAGACCCGGCCTTGACGAGCAGCTGCCTCGGCGGAAGTCGAGCGCGTGCGTACGTCCGAGAGGCGCGAGCGAGGGCAAACAGCGCAACGATGGGCGGCACGAGGTAGGACAGAGATAGCAGCGTCGCACAGACGTTAGGACGAGCGGCAACGGCAGAACCGAGCGACACGTTCGGGACATTCTTTTGGCCTGCGAAGGGGACGGTCTTCGAATCAGCCAGAGCGTGCAGATTGAATGAGAAGAAGAGTACCATACCGTTATGTGCCCAGCTGCGCATCAAGCGGACGGTGCCGGCGCTTCCAACGATAAGGAGGCGGTCGAGCTGGTTGCGTCTTGGGCTGCGCGCGAGAGGGTCAGCGGAAGTGGCGAGTCCAGTAAGCGGCAGCCTACCTCAGCGATAAGAGTACCAGAATGGTGGCCGTCGCGAAGTACCAGAACTCGTGCTCTTCCTCGATGAAGCTCGTGGCGAAGAACGAGCCGAGGTATGCGAGGAGGGCGATACCGGCGATTGCCTTCGAGCTGCTTGACTCGACGGACCACAGGCGCCGGAGGCGCAGACAGAGCGCACCAGCCGTAGCGACGAGCAGCGCCAGCCCTGCGCAAAGGGGTGTCAAGCGGTATGAGGACGTCGCGTTGAGCAGGCGTGTTTGGGCAATGTCGAGGAACTTCGACATCTAAGGGGTCAGCGCAAATTATCATCGTGGGGCAAGTTAGCCACGTACCATTTGCAAGACTTCGTCCGACGCGTCCGCAAGCGAAGGACGCTTGCCCTCGCCGGTCCTTTCGGCGGCGACTTCGAGTATCCGTTCAGTGTCGCCAGACCGACTCGCTTCAAGTACTGCCGCGACCTGCGCAGCGTTTGCTCGCAAAGAGGTTGTGTACGCTGTCGGCCGAAAGCGATCAGAATCGTGCGCGCATGGGAAGCGTCTCGCCACGCACCCGTCGGGCGCAGCGCCCGCACGGCTGAGTCGATGAGCTTGCCCATCGAATTGCTGTAAGGTCGTTGTCAATACAAAAGCAGAGTGCGCACGAGTACGGGCAGCGCACCGGGGAATCCCCAGGTCGAACAGGGCGCTCAAGGTCGGCACGATGTCGATCTGTTGGACCACCTCGAAGTGCTTATAAGAGCTGTCGTGACGGGGCCGAGACATTGAGGTGGATAGCGAGAGTGACGGAGCCGCTAGTAGCAATGCCTGCAGTCGAGCCCATGAGTTCACGGGATACAGGGGACGGATACAGGAGAGAACGCTCACTGCCGACGTCTCAGCCTCGGTTGACCCGCCGTGATTACCGCCCTGTGCGTAAAACAGTGTCAAGGATGTCATGACGTTCAACCAGCAGCATTAGGCGCACCTCGGTCATGCCGTGGTCGCCCACGAGAACAAGCAAGCTCCGCTCGCCGTCCTCGAAATCGCGCTGTTCCAAGCGCTCGTAAATACGCTTGACTACTTTATCCATCTCGCGCTGTTTGGGCGGCATGAGCGGGCTGCGTTTGGAAAGCTGTCAGCGAGGTCTTCTCACCCAAGCATAGTGCGAAAGCAGGCGGACCTTTCGGGTCCGCCGAGGTGACCGACGTGATCGAGACCGAGGTAATGCAGAATCATCACGTCCCACTCGCTCGGCGGCGAGCCAGATTCAGGTTGAGCGGTTGCCGGGGCGAGCAACGCGTCGAGCTGCCGAGTTACATTCGAGTCGACGACTTGCGTGTCCTGTGAGCGTTGTTCGTCAGGTGATGGTGTCAAGTATAGAGTGGGCAATGTGAACGTCGTACGGTGACAAAGAAGCTGCTCACGCCTTCGTGCCACGCGAACCACTCGCGCGGGAAAAGGCGCAGCCACGTATCGTCGCCGGCGAAGACAACCTTGCGAGACTTGCCGCCGCCAGCATCGTCACTAGATTGCAGTGCATGTTGCCGGACCCAGGAGTCGACGTGCTCGAAAGCTGCGCTCGAGACCGACTCTTCGGCAACGTTGAGGATGGCGTCCAGGAAAGTTGGATTCGAGCCGGTCGTGAGCGCTTTGAGACGCGGCAGCGTGACGGTCGGCGCTTGTGCAACAGCGGTGTACGGCAGAGCGCGACCTTGCTCGATCAGGCTGCCGATTGAGCAATGGAATCAGGCGTGCCGTCTCGAGGATCTAACGGAAAGCGCGCACGCACGACGCAACAAAGGCCATATGGCTCGCCGGGCCGAGCGCAAAATCGCTGCGAGCCGTCGCACAGAGTCAGGAACCCGCAGAAGGTGCTGGCAAAGCACGGCGAGCGCCGACAGCTCGACTCGTTGACGAACCTTCTCAAGGCATCGACAACGACAAAGGCCAAGCGGGAGAATGCAGGCTCGTCGGCATAGCTTTCGTACGCCGAGTAGCCTGCCAGGAGAGGCTTGACCGGGAAGAAGCCGCGTGCGAAGAGAGCGAGACCAGCGACGGCGGCGACGAGGAGCGCGAGCGACGAAAGGCTCGAGCGCGCCGGCAGCCGAGTGGAGGCGCCCGCTGCGCCGGCCATGAAGGGGTTGGCGACGAGAGGGGCCCAGAAGAGTAAGCGGGTAGGCAGGAGTACGCAGGGAATACAAGCGCGGTGTAGTTTGGCTTGTAGGGAAGGGCGCGCGCAAGGGACTCGAGGCGCGGCCGAGGGGACGAGGCGAGGCGGCGGCAGCCCTCTTTGCTCCCTCCCCCCTTCCTCGCGTTTGCGGCGGCTCTTGCCCTTTTCTCTCTCTTTGACCAAGGCAGCCACCGGCTTGAAAGTCGCCCAGCATGGTCAACTTCACCGTCGGTGCGCTACCCCTCGCCGCGCGAAACTTCTGCTGGCCCCTTGAGCTCGCACGTCGCTGACTGGCCTCGCCCGCATCGCCATGCAGACGAGATCCGTGGGCTCATGGACAAGCCCACGAAGTGCGTCTTGCGTCTCTGCGCACTCTGCCCGGCCACACACGGCCGGGTGCGCCCGCACGAACCGGCAAGCTGACGTTTCCTCCACTCTGCGAACTCTCGCGCCCTGCAGCATCCGTAACAGTGCGTGGAGCGTCTTTCCCGTTCGTCAGAGAGCACTGTGCTGACGTTTGCTTGCACCTGACAGTGTCGGTCATCGCCCACGGTGCGCCACCTCCCGATCGACCACCCCCTTCCCCTCCGCGCCATATACTGACCCGGACTCTTCCCTCGCCGCAGTCGACCACGGCAAGTCGACCCTTACCGACTCGCTGCTGTCGAAGGCCGGTATCATTGCCTCGGCCAAGGCCGGTGACACGCGTGCGATGGACACCCGTGCCGACGAGCAGGAGCGTGGTATCACGATCAAGTCGACTGCCATCTCGATGTTCTTCGAGCTCCCGAAGGACGACATTGGCGAGATCAAGCAGAAGACCGAGGGTCCGTTCGATCCGCCGGTGCACGCCGGCGCAGAGACTGACCTGGTCCTTCCTCCCCTCAGGCGGCGAGTTCCTTATCAACCTCATCGACTCGCCCGGTCACGTCGACTTCTCGTCTGAGGTCACGGCTGCTCTCCGTGTTACCGACGGTGCTCTCGTCGTCGTCGACACCATCGACGGTGTCTGCGTCCAGACCGAGACCGTCCTTCGCCAGGCCCTCGGCGAGCGCATCAAGCCCGTCGTTGTTATCAACAAGGTCGACCGCGCCCTCCTCGAGCTCCAGATCGCCAAGGAGGAGCTCTACCAGACCTTTGCTCGCACCATCGAGTCGGTCAACGTCATCATCTCGACCTACAACGAGGCCGTCCTTGGCGACGTCCAGGTCTACCCCGAGGCCGGCACGGTCGCGTTCGGCTCCGGTCTCCACGGCTGGGCTTTCACCCTCCGCCAGTTCGCCAACCGCTACGCCAAGAAGTTCGGTGTCTCGAAGGACAAGCTCATGCCCAAGCTTTGGGGCGACAACTACTTCAACCCGAAGACGAAGAAGTGGTCGACCAAGGCGACCGACGCCGACGGCAAGCCCCTCGAGCGTGGTTTCAACATGGTGCGTCTCGAGTTTTCGTCCAGAAGAGCGCGTTCGGAGGACTGACGGACCCGCCCTTGCGACCCGCAGTTTGTTCTCGACCCGATCTTCCGCATCTTCGACTCGGTCATGAACTTTAAGAAGGACCAGATTCCGGCCCTTCTTGAGAAGCTCGAGATCAACCTCACCTCCGACGAGAAGGACCTCGAGGGCAAGGCCCTCCTCAAGGTCGTTATGCGCAAGTTCTTGCCGGCTGGCGACTCGCTCCTCGAGATGATTGTCATCAACCTCCCGTCGCCCCAGACCGCCCAGCGCTACCGTGTCGACACCCTCTACGAGGGCCCGATGGACGACGAGTGCGCTGTCGCCATCCGCGACTGCGACGCCAAGGGCCCGCTCATGCTCTACGTCTCGAAGATGGTGCCGACCTCCGACAAGGGTCGCTTCTACGCGTTCGGCCGTGTCTTCTCCGGCACGGTTCGTTCGGGCCCCAAGATCCGCATCCAGGGCCCGAACTACGTCCCGGGCAAGAAGGAGGACTTGTTCGTCAAGTCGATCCAGCGCACCGTCCTCATGATGGGCGGCAAGGTCGACCCGCTCGAGGACTGCCCGGCCGGCAACATCGTCGGTCTCGTCGGCGTTGACCAGTTCCTCCTCAAGTCTGGTACGCTCACGACCTCGGAGACTGCGCACAACATGCGCGTCATGAAGTTCTCCGTCTCGCCTGTCGTCCAGGTCGCCGTCGAGGTCAAGAACGCCAACGACCTGCCCAAGCTCGTCGAGGGTCTCAAGCGTCTCTCGAAGTCCGACCCGTGTGTCCAGACCTGGATCGGCGAGACTGGCGAGCACATTGTCGCCGGTGCCGGTGAGCTCCACCTCGAGATCTGCCTCAAGGATCTCGTTGAGGACCACGCCGGTGTCCCGCTCAAGATCTCCGACCCGGTCGTCGGCTACCGCGAGACCGTCCAGGCCGAGTCGTCGATGACTGCCCTCTCGAAGTCGCAGAACAAGCACAACCGTATCTACCTCAAGGCGCAGCCCGTCGACGAGGAGGTCGCCAAGGCTGTCGCCGACGGCAAGATCGGCCCGCGCGACGACTTCAAGGCGCGCGCCCGTATCCTCGCCGACGAGTTCGGCTGGGACGTTACCGACGCCCGTAAGATCTGGTGCTTCGGCCCCGATGGCCAGGGCCCCAACTTCCTTGTCGACACGACCAAGGGTGTTCAGTTCCTCAACGAGATCAAGGACTCGTGTGTTGCTGCGTTCCAGTGGGCGACCAAGGGTTTGTGCTTTCTCTTTCTCGTACTCGCACGAATGCTAACAGCTCATGCGCTGTGCAGAGGGTCCCTGCGCCGAGGAGATCATGCGCTGCTCGCGCTTCAACATCCTCGACGTGACGCTCCACACCGACGCGATCCACCGTGGTGGCGGACAGATCATCCCCACTTGCCGTCGCGTCGTCTACGCCGCGTCGCTCCTCGCCGAGCCGGGTCTCCAGGAGCCCGTGTACCAGATCGAGGTCCAGTGCCCCGAGACGGCTCTTGGTGGCATCTACTCGACGCTCAACCGCAAGCGCGGTATGGTCTTCTCCGAGGAGCAGCGCCCGGGCACGCCCATGTACACCGTCAAGGCGTACCTCCCTGTCAACGGTGCGTGTTTGTCGGGTCGCGCGTGGGAGCGAGTTGCGCAGTGGACTGACTGCGATTTGCTCTCTCCTTTCTCTCTCTTCCTCGCTTCGACTCGACGCCTCGACTACCTCTCCCGGCTTTCTGTACTGTACGATCACGCTCGCAGAGTCGTTCGGTTTCACGGGCGAGCTCCGCCAGGCGACCGGTGGCCAGGCGTGCGTCCCCTTACCTCCGGGCTGGCTTCTTCGACCTTGACTGACTGGTATACCGTCCTCGCGCACTACAGCTTCCCCCAAATGGTTTTCGACCACTGGCAGACGATGCCGGGCAACGTGCTCGAGAAGGGTGGCAAGGTGGAGCAGCTTGTACTCCAGATCCGTCAGCGCAAGGGTCTGAAGCCCGAGATCCCGACCCTCGACCAGTGTACGTACACTCTCAATGCCCCCCGGACCGTTCGGAGCGCTCTGGCGGAAGAACATCGCGAGGATGTGAGCAATGCTGACCGTCCCACCCGCCCGCAGTCTACGACAAGCTCTAAGTCTGTTCGATTGTTCCGTCTTGTCTCTCTGTCGCGCCCCTGCCTGCAAGGTGTTGAATTCCCCGCGCCATCTGTCGCAAGGATGCTGAGAGGTGAGAAGAAGCAGGGATGGGAGGTGAGCGGAGGAGGGCGTGCGATGCGTTTCTCCCGGTTCGCCCGCCGCCTCGCCCGCCCCGAGCTGGGATCATGAAGGGTGTCGAGACTTGTCTGTGTATGCCATGAAATTGCCCTCGTGCGATGG
Organism: Rhodotorula paludigena; assembly: GCF_050403205.1. Lineage (NCBI taxonomy): Eukaryota > Fungi > Basidiomycota > Microbotryomycetes > Sporidiobolales > Sporidiobolaceae > Rhodotorula > Rhodotorula paludigena. The sequence goes on along the minus strand of NW_027481404.1, from coordinate 69,247 downwards.
GGTGAAAGAGGGAAGAGTCGGAGTCGCGTCTTCCGCGCGAGAAGCGCACGAGGTCGACTCGCCACCTTGTGCTCTTGCGGTCCTAGCGCTGGCCTGGACCCTTATGACCAGTACAGCAGGTCGTTGCAGGCAGGCTTGTGCACGCAGGCGGCGGAGGCGACGAGGGCAAGGTCGCTGCCAGTCTGAGCTCACCGCCCCTGAGCTCCCTCACCTCAGGGGCGGCGCACGCTTCCCGACTTGGCGGATTCGCAGACCCCGCGCCTGTGCGCTTTCGAGCACCGCCACCACAGCCGGCGCGACAAGATGCTCTCGCGGGCGGTGCGGCCCACTGTGCACAAGCAGGCGCGCACAGCATCAAGCGCAACGATCGACCGCTTCTCGCTCGACATCTATGCTGGGCACCGCGCCGAGCAGGAGCGCGCGAACGAGTCGGGCGCAGTGAGCAAGTCGCCCGCTGCACGTCGCGGAGAGTCGCTGCGAGGTGACGTGCAGCTGCCACGAGAGCTCAAGCTCGCTACGGACGCGATCGTCGACAGTGCGCACCCCGTCGTGCCCTTCTGCATCGCCTTCTTCAGCTGACCTCCGTACTCGCAGGCATCGACGACAAGACCCTTATTCGCCAGAATGCCCTCGACCTTTACGCGCGCTTGAAGCGCACATCCGGACTCGCTCCGCCCAGCTCGGGCAAACCGATTACCTCGAATAGCTACGATGCCGTCTCCTCGCTCGCCTACCTCGCAGGCCTCATGCCGTCTGTCTACGCCGCGACCCTGCACGTTCTCGACGTCACCAAGCAGCGCCTTCAGTTGCTGGCAACCGACGAAGACGGCAGGGCGGGCCCACCGTGGTCGCCAGATCGCTTGGTCGACTATGGCAGCGGGACAGGCAGCGCCGCGTGGGCGTTCGAGGACGTATGGGGCGTCGAAACGGCAGACGGCGTCGCGCGCGAGTACTTCGGGCTGGACCCGGCGCGCAGCATGGTTGAGTTGTCGAGCGGGTTGTTTGGCGCGCTCCCGCTGCGCAGGACGGACGACGGCGTCCTGTCGGGCGCGGCCACTTCCGCTCGCCTCGATGCCAAGGCATTCCAGCTCGCCCTTCCAGCTTCCGCCTCGTCACTCGCCAAGCTCCAGCTCTCGCGCAAGTCGAGTGAGCGCAAGCGCACGATCGCCCTTGCGGCCTTCTCACTCGGCGAGCTACCGACGCGCGAGAAGCGCAAGGACCTCGTGCGGGCCATGTGGGACTCGGGTGCCGAACTCATGATCCTTATCGACCGCGGCACGCCGGCTGGCAGTCGCTTGGTGATCGAGGCGCGCGAGCAGCTCCTTATGTACGGGCGGCGAGAGGTGACGCGGGCCAAGGGGTTCGTCGACGTGGAGCTGGACCAGGAGCTGCTCGATGCGGGCTTTGAAGCTGTTCCCGAGGTTAACGAAGACGCCGAAGTGGACCCGTCACTCGGTTCGTTCGTCATAGCACCTGTGCGTCGTCTCCCGCAACCGGTCCGTGGACGAGTCTCACCGCTTTCGTCCCCAGTGCCCGCACGATGGCGGCTGCCCTTTGCACCACTCGACCAAGTCGTTCTGTCATTTCGGACAGCGAGGTTCGTCGGCATTGCCGATCTAGCCGTGCGCAGAACTCACTCGCCCCGCACACACAGTCAAGACGCCCGCCTTTCTCCGGAACACTAAGCACTCTTCACGCGGAGAAGAGGATTCTAAGTTCTCCTACGTCGTCGTTCGCCGCGGTCAGCGCCCTACATCGGCGGCACCTGCGCGTCCGTCTGCCGTCGAAGGACTTCTCGCCGAGGTGGACGCTCTCGAAGCGCAGGCCGCGCCCGATGCGGCCGTCCGCGCCATCGCTTCAGTCATTCCGACGGCAGCGCAGCAAGACACGATCGACGTCCCGAGCGAGCTGAGCTGGCCGCGGCTGGTTGCGCCGCCGAAGAAGCGGTCGGGGCACATCATCATGGAGGTCTGCGCATCGAGCGGTACGTGGCAGGCTTCACCCTACCTCACCGGTGAACTGACTTGTCTGCGCGCTGCAGGCGACATTGAGCGGCACACGATCCCCAAGTCTCAAGGCCGCCAAGCGTACTACGACGCTCGCAAGGTCTCGTGGGGCGACACGTTCCCGCACGCGCCAAAGAACGGCCCGCAGCCGTCCCCTTCAACGACGCCGTCCGCGTTCGACTCGCCCGACCTCGCGCCGCGCAGCAAGTTTGGCGGCGACGCGCGCCACCGCGGGAAGAAGGCGGATCGCGAGATGGGCAAGCGCGAGGCGCGCTCGCTGCGCGAGGTCGAGCGGCACGCGCGGCGTGACAAGCGAATGTCGGCGAAGCGGAGGGCGGGCGGGTCCGAGGACGGTGGCTTCGGAGGCGCGGCAGACGAGCACGGCGTGATGGATGTCGAGGTCGACTTCGACTCGGACGGCAAGATGCGCATCTCGCGATAGACTGGCTGTAGACGCTTAGATTCTTTCTTCCCCTTGTTGTGCTCGTCTACGCAATTCGCATCTCGCTTCTCTCTCACTCACCAGGCAACGCGGACGGTTGAGCGGCAGTGTCCATTCGCAAGCTACCCGTCTAGGCCCGAATGCCTTCGAGGACACGACGCTCGCCGTCCTTCGTGAGCGCCTCGACAGGACCGTCGCGGCCCTTGAGACCCTGGAGCAACCGCTTGCCGGCGCTGCTCTTGAGCAGCTCGTTCGCCTTGAACGACGAGCGCACGAGCGGCCCGCTGGCCCAGTACAGGAAGCCGAGCTCCTCGGCCTGCTTGGCCCAGAAGTCGAACTTCTCGGGCGAGACGTAGTCCGAGACCTTCATGTGGCGCTTGGTCGGACGCATGTACTGCCCGAAGGTGACGACGTCGACGTTGTTGGCGCGCAGGTCTGCAGAATCATCGTGTCAGTGCAATGTCAGGGGACGAAGAGAGCCGAAATCGCACCCTTGAGCGTCTGCATGATCTCCTCGTCCGTCTCGCCAACGCCGAGCATCAAGCTCGTCTTGGTGATGAGCCCCTCCTTCGCCTCCTTCGCGAGGCGCAGCACTTCGAGACTCTGGCGATACTTTGCGCGGGGATCGCGGACGAACGGAGTGCGCGACTCGACCGTCTCCATGTTGTGCGCAAAGACGTCGAGGCCGGACTGCGCGACGAGGCGGATCGCGGCGGCGTCGCCGGCAAAGTCGGGCGTGAGCGCTTCAATGAGGATGTGAGGTGCTCTGCGTCGGAGTTCAGTCAGTCGGAGTTGATAGGAAAGAAGCCGAGAGGGAAACGCACTTTGCCTTGGTCCGGCGAACCGTCTCGGCGATGTGGGCGGCACCGCCATCAGGCAAGTCTGCGCCAGACGAGACATGAGCACCAGACTCGCTCTCCGTTTGAGAAAAGCACGTACCGTCGCGGTCGACGCTCGTCATGACGATGTACCCAACGCCCCAGCGCGAGATGGCCTCTGCCGTGTTCTCTGGCTCGTGCACGTCGAGCGGCGGCGGTGCGCGCGACGTCTTGATGGCGCAGAAGCGGCATCCGCGGGTGCACGTGTCGCCCATGAGCTGTGGAAACAAGGATGAGGTAAGCATCTCGGCTCGCAAAAGCAGGGTGGGGGCACGGAAAGCGCACCATGATAGTCGCCGTCGCGTCGCCCTTCTCGCCGCCCCAGCACTGACCAATGTTGGGACACCGCGCCTCCTCGCAGACCGTGTGGAGCTTCAAGCCGCGCAGGTCCTGCTTGATCTTGTTGTAGCTCGTCGACGTCGGGATCTCAGTCTTCAGGTACTTGGGCAAGCGAGGGCTGCGTACGGTGAGTGTGACGTATATTGTCAGCTCTGCTGTACCACCCGAGAGCCACTTTGTCGCCGAGACGGACGCACGTCTTGTTCTTCGAGAAGACAACGCGCTCCTTTTCGATTGGCTCGCCGCCGAGAAAGTCGTCGATGCTCGCCTGCTCTGCCCGCAGCTTGTCGAGACGCGGGCGGTGCGGCACTGCGCCAGTCGACGTCGAGGCGATAGGCGGCGGTGCGGAGGTGGTGGCGAGAGTCCGCACCGTAGCGGCGACGGCACGGCGCTGCAATGCGATGCTCAGGTCAATTGTGGTAGCTTTTCGACGGCGTCTCTACCACTCACAGGAACGAATGCGGCCATTGCGAGGTGGTGGGCGGTGCCGAGGCTCGTCCACTCGCGCGATGGGGAGAGGCTCCTCAGCTTCGTGCACGCGACCACACCGCAGCTGCAGAGCGCTTGACTAGCCTGGGATCTTCTTCTGTGCCTAGAACTAGCGTCACATTCTCGCTACACCGCTGCGCTCGCTTCTCGCGCACTCTCTGGCCTCTGCTCTGTGCCATCCGGGATCCCGCCGAACGTGCATGGCTCTCGCATGCGGCGCTTGCAGTATGGGCCGTCTTGCTAAGGTCTCCATGAGGGCGTGTGCTATGCAGATGCTCGTGTGAACACCTCGTTAAGGTCTGCGCTTCGCTTCTCTATCGCCGTAACTGTTGACTCGCGACTGCGTGTCGGACTCAGCGGCTGTCCCAAGATCTGCGCAAATACGACAACGGGTCCGCCTGACTTGTGCAGCGTCGGCACCTGACTAGGGCGTGCGCGTCTCACGGACGTGAGCAGGAGCGAATGTTGCCCTGCCTTGATCCGACCGTCGCGGTACACGGCCAATCGCCTCTCGCTTCTTCCAGGCGTATTGAGGACAAAGTCTGCTGCCTCTAGCAGGCTGCGTGATTTGTCTCCGGGCGACATCGTTGCTTGACGGAGCGGGAGGAGAGCACACCCACACGTTTCACCTCTAGTGTGAGGCGTACGGGACACCTTGCCCTGCTGACTTCAGCCTCGGGGCACTTGAGGTGCATATGAATCGCATGGTGCTACGAACAGGCAGGCAAGAACGAGAGCTGGCCAGCAGAATCGAGGAAAAGGCGTTCGGAAGACAGTTTGGTAGCTTTCCTCACGTGTCCTTCTTCCGAGCCCCGGATTCGGTCGTCCGACGATTCTATTAGAGCCTTGACAGAGCTCTTCGCATAATTCGACCTCATCCCTCACCGAGAGTCGCAAAGTTGGCTCATCAGCGCGAACGTCGATCTCGTTCTCCCCCCTCATCCCGTACGACTCGATCATCAGACTCGCTGTACGAGGCAGATTGTTTCTTCAGGCTCGCTCGTGGGCGTGCGCGGCGTTCTCGCTGCGCCTCGAAGGCGCGCACGCTCGCCCCCACTTCGTGCCGAGTTCGTTCCCCTCAGCCTGTTCGAGAGGCTCAGGATGCGCCTGGTCACGTGGAACGTGGTGTGTAGTCCGGTGTCATCGTACCTGTCCGTCCCTGACTCAGTCTGCTGCTCAACAGGGCTACTACTGCGACGAGGGCAGTCGCGCTGGAGGACTTCGATACTTGACGACCGACCCGGCGTACGTGATCTGTCTGTCGTGGCAAGGCGAAAGAGTGTGACTCGTGGAACGAGAGTCTGACGGGCGCGGCACGCAGGTGGCGCGCACAATCTTTCGTCGACATTCTCGACTCGTTCCGCGCGGACATCGTCTGCCTGCAGGGTAAGCCCTGCTTCATTGCCCTCCCATGCGCACCATCTTTGCGGCTTAACAGATGCTGATCAAGTCGGACGCACCCTCAGAGACGCGCATCAAGCAGGAGCACATCGGCCCGGATCTCGCTCGCATGCAAGATTACGACAGCTTCTTCTCGACGTTCGAAGCCAAGGGCAGGTCGCTCCACGGCACGGCGGTCTTCAGCCAAAAGAGCTCGACCGTCCCCGTCAAGGCCGAAGAGGGGCTCACTCCCTCGCTGATGCCGCCTGGCACGCCGGCTAGCGAGCGCATCGGAGCATACCCGACGCCGGCGGCGACTCGACTGAGCACAGCACGAATGGCCGAGGTAGACAACGAAGGCCGTGTTCTCGTCCTCGACCTTGGCCTCTTCATTCTTGTCAACGTGTGTGTTCCCTTTCACACAGACTCTGCTACGCCAGTTCGACGCTCACGCCCACTTGCAATCAGGTATGGAGTGCTCGAGAGAGTCAACAAGGACACGAAGGCCGTCGATCCAACCCGCGCCGCCTTCAAGACCGACTTTCAGACTGTGCTGCAGGAGCGCGTCCGCAACTTTGTCGACGCGGGCCGCGAAGTCGTCGTCGTCGGCGACTTGGTAAGTCTAGCACTCTGCGCGTTTGTGTAAGCTCCGTCTGCTGAACTGTTCCTGATTCCGCTCCGCAGAACATCGTGCCGTCGAGCCGGAATTGCTGGAATCCCGATTGGCGTGCTCAGCAGGAGAACCGCAGCGGCAGCAACCTGGGATCCTTCGACGACCATCCGTCAAGGCAGTGGTTCCGCGAGCTCACCGGGCGCGATGGGCTGCTCCGCGACGCATTCCGCCTCAAGCATCCGAAAGAAGAGTCGGCCTACACAAGTACGTTACAGTCCACTGCAGTCGCGGGTTTTCGACGCCACTGACACAGCTTTTCCCCCAGATTGGAGCAGCGAGAAGCTCCGCCAGCAGAACAAGGGTTCGCGCGTCGACCACGTTCTGGTCACGCCTGGTCTCCTTCCGTGGGTCAAGGACGTCGCGATCCGGCGCGATATCCACGGCTCGGACCACGCCCCCGTCATGCTCGAGCTGTACGACTCGCTCGACTCGCACGACCAGACGCTTTGGGAGGCGATGAACCCGGGCCGACTTCCCGGTGACATGCAGCGCGAACCGCCCCACTTCGCTGCCAAGAACAAGATGAAGCCCCGCCAGCCCACCATGCTCGACCACTTCAAGTCTTCGGCCTCGCTCGCTCCTGATGGAAGCGCATCGACGGGCTCATCCGCCTTCTCGGCGCCCTCCCGCACCTCCAGCTCCTCGTCCGCGTCCAAGGCCACTCACTCTTCGGCCAAACGGCTGTCGCCGCCTCCGTTTCAGACCAAGTCGCTGAGGCAGGGGCGGAAGGAGAAGGTGCTGGCGCGCAGCAGCATTACAGGGCCGACGGACAAGCGCAGCGCTTCGACAGAGGTTCTCGTTCTCGACGACTCGGAGGACGACCTGCCGTCCTCGTCGCGATCCTCGTCGCCCAATTGCTCGAGCCCAAGCGGCTCGTACTCGTCGGCGTCGCTCACGCCGGTGTCCGCGCAGGACGACTCGGACATCGAGGTCGTCCCAAACTCGTACAAGCCGCCCAATGCCAGTGCGTCATTGCTTGGCGTTGCAGTCCGTCTCGTGGGCACTGATCAGGAGGCTGTGCGGCGCGCAGGCAAGCGTTCCGGACCAACGGTGAAGGAGGCGTCAAGCCGTCCGAACAAGATGCGGAAGCGCAACATCCATCCGTGATTTCCCTCGCCAGGTCGTCGTCTCCTCATCCCCTCAGTTTGATGTCCCGCTCTGTGCCATTTGTTGTCGTCTCCTCCCTACTTGCACCCGCACCGTTTCCGCTCGCGCACTTCTCGCCTCTGCAATCTGCCCCCGTTCTCATCTCACTCGTGACCGGCAAGGTCGTTACCGCAGTTCAATGTGTCTCCAAGCGTGGCATAGCGCCTCATTCTCCGCGAACAAAGCTGTCCGAGTTGCCGTCCCTTGCGCCCTGGACGCATCCGCTCTCCTCTCCCGCCTCCCGTTTCAGCCTCGACCGTCTGTCAAGCCCGAGGCCTCGTGTGCGGAAGCTATCGCTGCTCTTGCGCTAGCGGCGGCGAGCGCCTGCGCACTTGCGCTCACGCTCGCAGCCTCCCCCACTTCGGACGGTCCTCCTTTCCGCTCGCCTCGCTCTGGTCGCACGGGATGCGCTTGGTCACGTGAAATGTCGTGCGTGGACTGCCTTCGGCCTCGCTAGCCGCCTCTAACGCGGGCGGCCGCGACGGACGCAGGGCTACTACCCTAAGGGCAGTCGCATCGGCGGAATCAGGCAGCTGACGGCAGACCCTGCGTGCGTAGCCCTCCTTGCTGAATGATGCGTACTGTAATGGTCAGTGTGGTCTTACGCGAGCGTATGCAGGTGGAGGGGCCACTCCTTCGTCGACATCCTCGACTCTTTCCGCGCCGACATCATCTGCCTGCAGGGTGAGCCGAACAATTGCGATTCGTCTGCAAGACCTTCTTGCATCTCTCAGAGGTTGACGCTGCCTCTCACGCACGCAGAGACGCATGTCAAGCAGGAGCACATCGGCCCGAACCTCGCTTTCATGGAGGACTACGACAGCTTCTTCTCAACTTGCGAGGCGAAGGGCGCAGCACTTCACGGAACCGCAGTCTTCACCCGCAAGACGTCCGTCGTGCCCATCAAAGCTGAAGAGGGGCTCGGCTCCTCACCCGTTCCGCACGGGATGTCAAAGCATGACTGCATCGGTTCGTACCCGAGCAGTGCGCAGACGGGTCTATCTGCCAGCCGCATGCAAGAGCTTGACTCGGAGGGGCGTGTCATTGTGCTCGATCGGGACATGTTCGTCTTGCTCGTCGTGTACGTCTGTGCCTTTGCCCCTTGAGGACTCCGCAAGCCTGCCACAAGAAGGCGTTTTCCGCATCGCCGCCCTCGGATTGACCTGATTGCTACTTGTACAGGTACGGTGTGCGCCAGGAGGACAAAAAAGCGGATCGCGCGCTCAAGAAGGGCGACTTCGAGAAGATGCTTGACGCGAGGATCAAGAATCTAATCGAGAACGGACGCGAGGTCATGGTCGTCGGCGATCTGGTGCGTCTTGTCACGGCCTGTCTCGGAGAAGCACGCAGGCGCTAATGAGGGCCCGCAGAACATCATTCCGACTTCGCTCGACTGCCACAATCCTGCGGAGCGCGCAGCGAGGGAGGGCCAGACTCGCTACGACTGGCACCCGTCCCGCCAGTGGCTCATCGAACTGACGGGCCCTCGAGGACCCTTGTGCGACGTCCTGCGCGAGAGATATCCGCACGACGAGGGCATGTTCAGCTGTGCGTCGCCCCTGTTGTACGTGATAAAGACATCAAACGCTGATTGACTGTGGCTGACTTCCTATAGGCTGGACGACTGAGGCGCAGCGTAAGAGGAACGCTGGCTCTCGAAACGACCACGTTCTGGTCACGCCAGACCTGCTACCATGGATTGATGACATCCGTATCGAGCGCGACGTCTTCGGCTCCGACCATGCTCCTGTCGTCGTCGAGCTCGTCGATTCGCTCGACCCTCACGGCAAGACGCTCTGGGAGCGCGTCAACCCCGGTCGCGCAATCAGCGACAGTCCGCCGGCGCCGCCGCGCATCGGACTGCAAGATTCGCTCGACGAAACGGACGACGAGTCCATTGACGATCTGCTCGCGTCTCCTGTTTCTCAGGCGTCCGTTTTCCGCTCGCGCAACTCATCTCCGGCCACGTCGCCTGTCCCAGAGCCCGCTTGCAAGTCGCTCGGCATTTGATTCCCTCGCCTAGTCTCCTATCTCGTGCGTTGGCCTCGCCACGTTTCTGAACCTGACGCCGTCTTGACGTTTCTCACATCTCGTCGTCATAGCTTTCAAGCGGTCCTCGCCGCTTGCCCCTTGGCGGTTGAGAAAGCGCTGAAGGCAACATCTCCTCGACTACATTCTGATTGCGAGAAATTTCTTGCCAGATATGTTCACAGAGTACGTACACCGTTCCTGCTCCTTGTTGTTGCCCACACTGTACCTGCAAGGGGTCCGCCTTGGTTCGCACATGATCGTTTCAGATGCAAATACATCTCTCGTTCTTCACTTGTTTTTATCGGCAGAACGCCTATCAAGACAACTGCAATCATTGAATAGAAAGAATCGCTCCTACACCTCGCTGCCGTCGCTGTCGTCGCTAGTAACACTCGACCGGCTCCCCCGAAATGATCCACTTGGCGTGAACAGCTCCGGCTCCTCCCCGTGGGCCCAACTGAGCCACTCATAGAAGATCTCGCCTCCACTCTTGAGTGCAAACCATGAGGCCGCAAGCCAGCGCTCATCCAATGCCGCTATGGCGCGGCCCGGATATTTGACCTCGTGCTCCCTTTGCGCTTCGTCAAGCGGAGCGGTCCTTCCGAAACCCGTGAAGATGTATCTGAGGGGCGGAAGGGCGGCACTGCGGAGCACAAAGATGTTGCGTGCAGGATCTGTATGCGTGCTCGTCACGTTCAGCGCAAAGATGCGCTGGAGCTGCTTGAGGGATGGGCGAATCTGCTCAAGGAAGTTGGCGTGAGCTGAGTAGTCAAAGTTCTTTCGACAACCAGAAAGAAGCTCACCAAGCGATGCCAGTCGTGAACGCTCCGCAGCTGCGCTAGCTCGCGCTTGCAGAGGTGCTCGAGGGGTTCCGCAACATGCAAGAGGTCCTCAAGGACAAGTCCGACGGCGGCCTCGCCCCAGGGCATGCTGAAGGAGAAGCTGCCGTAGCAGTGCGGAACGTCGCGACCTTGAAGGGGCCGCAGCGCGGAGTAGCTGTCGAAGGCGAGAGCGGCAGCACTTCAGCGCCTGCCCGCCGGGCCCGCAGGAAGCGGAACTCACGCGTGATTCTCGGAGTTGATGCGGTCTTCAAGCGGGTACCACCATTCGAGGGGCCCGAGATCTTCCTGAGGCCGCCACAAGGCTTCGGCGAGTATCTTGACGACGACCGGCCCACACTCGTGCCCGCGCACGCCAGCGACGGCCCGCCACACCTGGCTGAAACGACCATTGCCGTGCACGAGCGGCTCAGTGAGGCGGAATGTGACGCTGCGCCAGCCCTCGGTCGACTTGACTGCCGCGAGCAAGTCGTCGAGAGCGAGACGCTGCTCGTTCGGCGTCCCCGTCGCCTCGCGTTGCAGCTCTTCGGCCGCGCTGCCCGGAGTTGGCCACGCCACAGCATCCGGGTTCAGCGCTCTGGCAAGCGGTCTGAGCACGTCGCCTGTCGCAAGCGGCGCAGCGGATGCGCGCTGGCCGCGCTCGTCGTACTTCGTGCCGTTGGTCGAAATCATCTCGCACAACGCGTCGACGCTAAGCGGCTGGCAAGCAGTGCAAGGGCGAATTGGCAAGAGGTGAAAAGCGCCAGCAGGAGTTTTCAGGGTCTCGCGTCGTCTGCGCACGCTCCGCTTGCTCGCGAGTCGTCCGCTGCTCCGGTCTGTCTGTCGTCTCCTGTCTCGGCTACCTCCTGCCTCAATTCGAAGTCAGCATCCTGCCCTTGCTTTAGCACTTCGTCCGCGTACAAGGCTGCGCGAAGTTGCAGAACAGCATGCTGCGGCAGCCTGAGCCGAAACAGCCTGGCACAAGAAGCTGGACTGCCTTCTTGCCTCGATCGCGCAACCCTTTCGCCCCTATCGCTCGCCACCTCTTGCGGTCCCCGCTTCTACGCACCAGTCGAGCATCAACCGGAACATTGAGCAATCCGGAACACCAGCTGAGGGAACTTGGTCACGATGTGCGCTTCTCCTTCAATCTGCGCTGGGTGGCCCTCCTGACCAGGCATTCTTGACAACTTCAAGGCGTTCCACCGTCGTCTAGTGGCCGAGCAAGAAGACCCGCGCTTCAAGGTGAAGTACGGCCGCGCAACTGCCGAGGCAGTGCTCGCGCAGCCCATGCCCGTGTGTCCCTTCTACGGTCGAGGCTCTCCGTCTGAAAATACAGGCGCAGGAATGGACCGGGTTCAAAAGATTGAGCCAGATCTCTTGCCGTGGAATCAAGTCCTCAGCGCACCCTTTCACGCCGAGTACGCCCACCTCATCGGCCTGGTCAACGATGTTCCAACCATGCCGCAGGGTGTGCGCAATCTCGTCACAGAAGGTGATGTGAGGTGCGTCATTCTGAGGGATCTGCTCGCAGCTTGAGGAATAAAAATCGCGCTTTGCAGCGACCTTGTCTACGGAAACATCATTGCTCCGATTCTTCCGATCCTGAACCGCCTGCTTCCCGAGCGCTTCAAGCACATCCTTGAGATCAGTGTGACCCACCAGGCGAAGGTGCGGTGGGATAGCGAGCCGAATGCTCCATGTACGCTCTGTCCTTTCCTGGTGCTGGACAACTTGCGGAATTTCCTGACCTCGAACTTGTACAGATATGACTCTCGACCATGCCCCTTGTCGTCACCCGCCATATTGAGACGGGACACGGCGCGCATGAGGGCAAGGCGACCACGGCTTCCGCTGGCGAACCGCTTCACGGTACACTTGTCATCATTGAGTCAAAGGTACAGCGGGCGGGCCACTTTGCAAAAGTCACACGCCAACAACCTCACAGCGTGCAGGCTATGTGCGACCGCAGGAATGGACAACATCGGGATCGGACAAGTGGACGCGCAAGAAAAACGCACAGACTTTGCTCGGCCAACTAATCGCGTGAAAACCGTTTTTCCCCATTCGCCGCGGGGCAGCAATGTACTGACGCCACTGTCGGGGCAGCTACAGCCTGTGTACCAAGTGCACAAACTTTGTCTTGACGGATTACAACTCGGCGGCGGCAGTCTTTGTCAAATCCGCTTTGGAATCTGGCAGACCCGTTGCTGATGTGGCAGCTCATCCATATCGCTTGAAGAAGCCCGACGCTTCCAAGTCCGCCGTTCCAAACCCGATTGATTGCGGCATCCGACACACCGTCTGCTTAATGGCAGTGAAAGCAATGTACGACTTCGGCATTCTTGACACCAAGGTGTGCAGGCGTTATCCTCTTGTCAATTGCGCATCGCACTCAAGCTGACTTTCTGCACAGTCTCTTCAGGCCAGAGAGCTCGCCGTGAGCTGCGCTTCGGGCACGAACTTCATTCCTTCTGCGGCCAAGTGCTGACCTGGTGGCGAGCCATCTTTGCGCTGCTGGTCCAGCCGATCATCGAAGAAATCCTTCGGGAGCACAGGCAGCAGAACGTGCGCGCAGCTCGTTGCTTATGCTTGTCCCGGCGTCATGCTGAACTGTTCCTCGCGGGCGGCAGGAGGCAGCAAGTATCGCGACTGCACGCAAACACACAGCACGCACGGCGACACTCGCAAGCAGGAAGCGCCCGGGGGCCCATCGGTAGCTATCCTTGCTGTAAAGATTCGTACCGCTCTCGAGAGCGCTTTGAGAAGGCCGCCACCTGTGAACAGTTTTTCGGCAAGCTAAGTACGCTATACGGTCCCGCTTGCACCATCTGGTGACGTGACGTCCTACGAAGGCGGAGCAATCGCAACTCGAACGCCGGTTGCTCGACTTCGGCCAGACGGAGCGCTCCTCAATAAGCCGCACGGAACGCAACGCATATGTATCAGGAGGGCCATAAAGGCGGACATGCGCACAGTCGAGTGCTCTTACAAGGAAGTTACGCTGCACTTGCGCTCCATTGTCAGCTAGATGCCGCCGGGAGTGCCGAGAGCCGAACTAGAGCATGCAACGATTCAGTTGCCCAATGCCCCTGCTCTACAAGGGCCCCTCGGATACTTCAGGCGCGCGCTCGCGTGGCGAAAGCGCGCCCTCGCGCACCCAGCCCCGGACCGGGTCATCCGCCTCGTCCACAACGTTGAACTTGACCGCCTCGTTGCCGACGGCGAGGAAGAAGCCCCGTTTGACTCCGTCTTTGACCGTTGCGGCGCTCTTCAGATCCGAGGGAGCGCCGAGCGGTCCGGCCAGGGTCATGCGCGCGAAGAGTTCGAGGACATTCGGCGGTTTGCGCGAGTCGAGGAGGTACGGGCGGAGCAGGTCTGCGGGAATCGGCGTCAGTCAAAGCGGTTGCGTTTCTCCTGAGGCACGCACCGATGATTACGGGTTTGCGGGAGTGTCCGATTGGGGTGGAAAGGAAGACCTTGTCGGTCGGGAGTGTCGGGAGCGTAAGCTTCTTTGCGCCCGGTGGGACATAGTATCCCAGCAGCAAGCCTGTACAAGCGGTCGTGAGCAAATCAGACCTTCTTTGAGGACGCTGCCGCCGCGGCACGCACCCTCGTAGCACCGGCGGTTTTTCGCTTCGAGCGACCAGACGGGCTCGCCCGACTGCGAAGCGATCTTGATCCAGTACCATTCGGCCGTCTGCTTGATGCGCCAGGCGGGAAAGAGCTTGTCCTTGACGAGCCGGCGGAACTGCGAGAATCGCACATGAGTACTGTCGCGCGAAGAGCGCAGATAGAGATGGCACCTTGACGCGGTTCGTCAGCCACACGCAGACCAGTGCGGGCTTGTCATCGAGAAGCGCTGGGACGTCGAGCTTCCACAGGTCGTACGGATCGAAGGTCTCGTAGCTTGACGAGCGAGTCGCTGAGGCGTTCGGCCATGGCGGACTGCGAGTGAGGGCAGCGCGAAAGAGCAGCAGTGCGACAGCAAGTCAGACAAGAGCACAGTACAGCATGTGCAGAGCGGAGACGCACTCAATGAGCAGGACGTCCCAGCCGCCGAGTGACTGGCCGAGCTGAGCGATTCCAGACGAGCGCGCGGACCAGGTCGACATGTCAGATACTAAGAAGCCGCTGGAAGGCGGCACCAGCAGACGGGCGACAGTCGCCTCCTCCTCCGCCTCCCTCCGGATGACCCGCAAATGAACGGGAGAACTCTGCGAGTCGTTCCGGATGATGCGACGGAAGAGGGATGCGAGCGGAAGCTGCGCAGCAGAGTCTTGGATTCCCAGCAACTCGGGCGACCCCTCGTCGGCCTGCTCAGCTGCGAGTTTGACGAGGTCGAGCTCCTCGCGTAGGTCGCGTCCGTCGCGCCAGACGACGCGCTCGTCCAGCTTGCCCATCCAGCCGTCGTCGTCTGCCCGCTGCCCGAGCCATGCGTCCCTGACCGCGTCGATTGCGGCCGACAGGCCGAGTGAGATGCTGGCGTGGTGCTCGTCAGATTCGCGATCCGTCGTGGACTGGCGTTCGAGCTTGTCGCGGTGCAGGGCCCATTCTGCCGGCGAGGAGGATTCGTCGGGACGAGACTTGCGTCGGCGCTTACGGCGCGGCTGCTCATCCGTGACATCGGCTGCAGACGGTTGCTGGTACGCCTGTGCGGGCGGGCGGTCGAACAGGAGAGCGTGCGGGGTCGAGAAGCTGTCGAGGATCGAGAGAGGAGACGAGACGAGGTGGTGCTGGGCGAGCGAGAGCTGGCCCGTGCTGCGGTCAAAGGCGGGCAGCTCTGCCGTGCACAACACGCTCTGCATCGCGCAAACCTCGGTGAGCGGAAGAGGGACGACGACTCGTTCTCGTCGGCGCCGTCTCCTTCTCGATCAACACTTCGCTCTCGCTCGCTCTCTCGCCGCTCAATTGTGCCAGCCAGTCCATTGGACACCGAACAGACTCTCACAAAGCATCTCGAGCTTGTTCAGCTCCGCCTGCTGCTGTCGACGGTGTTGTCCCGCATTGTTTGTGTCTCCCCACCTCGATGGATTCGCTCGGCGTGGGCCTCCCAGGCGGCAGGACACCCGGCAGTGGTCGCAAGATTTCGCACTCGGAATACGTGCGTCGGCGACGACTTCACTTGGGGGCCTTCCGCTGACCTCTCCCTCCTGCAGGTCCGGGCAATCGCTGCTGCCGACACGCCCTTGCGCGAGTCAAGGCTCGCCAACCTTGCGCCAGCGACGGAAGACGACACGCTCTTGACCAAGTCTACGGCGAAGACGATGCACGCCGGTCTGACCGAGGCGGCTGCGCTGCAGACGCCGGCCAAGCGACGCCGCTCGATGCGCGACCGCACACCTAAGCAAGTTCAGGCTGTCCTGAGCGAACGCAAGCGCCGAATGAGCGCGAGTGCGGTGAGAAAGGAGTATACGCCGGGTGGATTGCTGCGCGCCCTCTCACGCAGTGAGTCCTGCTTGTCTCTTCTGGCTTTCAAACCTTCGCCCTAATGCCGTGCCGCCAGTGCCCGATCTTCCTCCGCCTACGCCCGACGACTCCGACGAGACGTCTTACGCCCCAGTAAGCCTTCGGCGAGATTCGTACATCCCGCGACGCTCCTCCTTGGCGCCCGTCGCCGAACACGCGTCGTCTCCCTTTGGCCGTTCCCTCGGACCCAACGACTCGACACAGGTTGCCGACGCCTCTTTCTCCTCACACGACACCTCGATGTCCTCTGCTACCGAAGTCGCCGGTTCCCTCCTCCCTTCCCGCCGACTTTCGCGCTCCTTTTCCGAAGGTCGCGCTTCAATCCCGCTTCTATCGCCCGCGGCGTCCGAGCGCTCGCGCTCGCGTCGCAGCAGCATCCTCTCTGTCGCATCCGTCGCATCCGTCGCATCCGTCGAGCGGGGTAGGCGCGCAGCACCGCTTGCGGAGGACTTGTCCCGTTTCCTTGTCCGCCGCGGGCCTGGGCGTGATGCGGACAAGCACGACGAGGCCGGAGGCGAGATGGATCGAGAAGACTTGTCACAACACGACTTTGGCGCAGTAGGGCGCTTCAGCATGGGAAGCGAGCTGGGCCGGTGCGACCACGCCGTCTTACGTTCCTTGTAAAGCCATGTCACTTACGCCCATCCTGCAGCGAGACGTCCTTCGCTCCTTCGGAGGTTGACTCCCCCGCCGCAGCCTCCACGTCCGGCACTCGCCTCTCCATCGCGTCCGGTTTTGCCGACCTCTCGGCAGCTCGCCTCTCCCTCCCGCTCTCGCTCGCCGACGAAGGCGACCTTGCGCGCGACGCTGAAGAGGTGCAGGAACAGGGAGACGCGATGTCCTTCCCTCAGTTCGGACCGGAGGACCACGAGTTCGAGCTGCCCGAGTTTGGCGGCGGATTCGAGGACGAGCAGGATGGGGAGATTGGTGCCGAAGAGGAAGAAGAGGCAGAACGTATTCCGTGGGAAGCGAAGGGCAAGGGGCGAGCCGTCGAGGAGGAGGCGGGCGAGAACGCCTACTCGGACGTCGCCGATGACGGAGCATACGACTGGGTCGGACAGCACTTCGCCGCAGGGCCTGAGTGCGTTGCGCTCTGCCTTCTCGGTCCGCGTATTGCTCACTGGTGCTCACTGGTGCACACTACGCAGGCCTACCTTGCCCGAGGGGCTACCGACCCCGCCGCCTCTTGCGCTCGTAGCCGAGAACCGCAAGAAGCGCCTCGCGCCTGCAGGGTCGCGTGCTGGCAACAAGAAGCAGCGGTACGTTGGCATGTCTCGTCCTCGCCTCGACATTCCCACTGACGTTTTCGCACACACAGCTTCACGCGCAACGGCGACCCCGTCGTCGACTTGCCGCGATCAAAGCAGAAGGCGCTCTTCCAGCAGTTCCTCGGCCCGAGCGTCAAGCTGGACGAGGCCGCAGTCGAGGCGCTCATGGACGCGTGCGTCTGCTGCTTTTCTGTCTTTGCACAGGAGAGAGGCCTCGCCGCTGATGCTGATCATCGCCTCGCAGCTCGCAAGACTTCTTCGCCACGCTCACGAAGAGCGCCTCGCACGCCGCGTCCCGCGCCGGCCGCTCGTCCGTGATCAACGAGTCGGACGTCGTGACCGCCATGCACGCGTGCGTCACAGATGAGCCTGATCTTAGCAGGCGTGAGGCTGATCTTCCCTTCCTTCCAGCCAACGCCTCCTGAGCACCAAAGTTCCGCTCTCGTCGCTGGCGCGACAGCTTGGCGTCGACCGCGAACTGCAAACCATTGTCGATGGCATCACGCTGCACCCGGGGAAGCGGCGCGCGGCGAGCAAGCGCAAACAGCGGGTCGCGCAGGACGAGAACGCGGCCGACTCGGAGTAGATTGTCGTCACTTTCTGCCAACTCGCAGTCCCGTTTCAACCATGGACTTTGCACACGAGAGAGTGTCGATTGAGGAGATAGCCCATTCTACTCGTCCTCCTTGTGATAGTTCGACCGCCTGAACACGCCCAACCGCCGCCGTGCATCGGCAAGGTTCTTTTCGAGCGTGACGATCTCGACCTGGCACTCCATCTCGCGCAGCTTGAACTGGTGCGCGTCGAGCGAGTCGGGGTCAAAGTCGTCCTCCGCCTTGAGCTGCTGCTCGGTGATGGCCTTGACCTGGCGCACGAGCGCGCGGCACGCGTCCGTGACGGCCTTGGCCGCGAGCTCGAGCTGCTCCTGCGTGCGCGACATGAGCTCGCTCTTGACGCGCGACGCCTGCACGAGCTGCGCCGTTGCCGATGCAACCTCGTTCGACGCGACGATGAGCTGCTCGAGCGTCTTGTGGCCCGTGATGACGCCGTCGGCCGTCTCGATCAGGAACGTCGTCGCGCGCGCGACCGCCTTGGCGGCCGAGATGAGGCCCTCGGTCCAGCGGTGGTTGCGCTTGTAGAATGCCGTCGACGTGCTCGACCCCTTGCCCTGCGCGACAATCTCCTGCTGCGAGTCGGTCGCAGCCTTGATGAGGCGGCCGATCGCGTTTGTGATGGCGAGTGCACTCGCGAGGATCGCGTCGTGCACCTGCAAGTCGGTCGAGCCGAGGCGCGAGTCCTTCGGGCGCGCCATGATGGCCTGCAGCCGCTCGGTCGCCGCCTCGATCGCGCGCGCCGCCGCCTGCATCTCCGACTCGACGAGGTCGCCCAGGTCGCCATTGGCCTTGGCGAGGCTGCCAGCGCCCGCCTTGGGCTTGAGGCCCTCGACCATCGTGGCGAGCTTGGAGAGCGCGCTGCGAACCTCCATGTTGTTGCGCACGACGATCTCCTTGCGCGTGTCGGGCTGCGAGCCCTGCAGGCGGTACGACTGGACGGCGTTGAAGAACTTGAGCGCGGCGTCGCCGGGCACCTTGCCCGTTTTGACGAGAGCGTCGATAGCGGCATCGTCGGGCGCGAGGCGCGAGAGGCCCTTGGTGTTGGTGAGGACCTCGGCAATGTCCTGCGCGAACGTGTTGGCCGACTTGATGACCTCGACGATCTCGCCGCCCTTGTCGCGCGAGAGGTACAGGCTGAAGACCATAGCGAATTCGGTCGCGCTCGTCGTTGCCTTCTCGATCATCGAGAGCGTGTACTCGGGCGTCGAGTTCTGGTTGCCGTCGTGCATGGGCGACTCGATCTCGTACATCGCGTCGTCGACCTTGTGCGCGCACGCCTGGAGGATCGAGTCGATGATGTCGTTGAACTTCTGCGCCTGGTCGAGCACGAGGTTGTCGATCTGGGCGTTGACGGCCTCGTCATTCATGCCCTGCGACAGCTGCAGCTCGGACAGCTGCCGGATCGTGTCGTCCATGCCCTCCTGCATGATGGCAATCTCCTGGTCCTTCTCGTCGCGCACGCGGTCCGCCTCGCCACGCTGGTTGTCGAGCTTGGCGAGGAGCTCGTCGATGCGCTCCTGCTTGGTCCGCAGCGACGACTCAAGCTCCTCGACCTGGCGGCCAAACTTGCCCATGATGGTCGACACCTCGGAGCCCTTGCTGCGCGACGCGTCCTCGAAGCGCTCCTCGGCAAAGCGCAGGTCGCGCTTGAGCCGCTCGACCTCCTCCTTCTGGCTCGACTTGATGCGGTCGAGCTCGAAGCGCGCGCGGTCGCGCTCGCGGATCATGTCGGCGAGCTCGAGGTTCTTGGCCTTGACGTCGCGCTCCATGCGCTCCATCTTGTCGATCGCCTCCTGCGCCGAGTTGGCCTTGAGCTGCATCTGCTTGTACTTGGCGAGCATCTCGAGGTGCTCGTTGCGGAGCTGCGAGTAGAGCTTGGCGAGCGCCTCATACTTGTTGCGCCAGAGCGTCACCTGCTCCTGCAGCTGCTGGAGCATCTGGTCCTTTGACGAGAGCTGCTGCTGGATCGTCTGGCTGACGTTGGCGAGCTCGCCCTCGAGCGCTTTGACACGCTGCATGTGCGATTCTTGAGTGAGCCAGAGCAGTCAAGGAGGAGAGGACGCTCAACACGCACCGCATCGTACCGCTCGAGCATCATCTGATCGCGCTCCCACTGGCCCCTGAGCCCCAGGATCTCGCGCTCGAGCTCTGCGATCCGCCCCTGGCTGACGCCCATCATCTGCTGCTCGCGCAACTGGCGCTCGAGCGCTTCCTGCGCCTCGCGCTCCCGCTGCTGCTGCAGGCGCTGCTGCTCGGCAAACTCGCGCTCCTGCCGCGCCTGCTCGTCGCGCACGCGCTGCGCCTCGGTCTCGCGCTGCGCGACCAGCGCAGCCTGCTTCCGCTCGTACTCCTCGAGCGCGCGCCGCTGCTCGTCGATGTCGATCCCGGCCGAAGGCGGAGCGGGCGGCGGGGTCGGGGCGGCAGAGGGAGGAGGGCGGCGAGGGAGGTCGGGCGTGTCACCCGAGTCGACAAGCGACGGCGGCTCCTGCGGGAGCTTGGGCACGTTGATGAGGCCCGTGAGGTACTTGAGGTTCGAGCACTCGTAGTAGAACTTGCGCAGCGCAAAGTGCTGGTGGTCGTAGCGGTCCTTGAGAGGCTCGAGCGCGTCCATCGAGTCGGTGCGGCGGTACATGGCCCGCAACATGCTGATGATGAAGCGGTAGATGCCGTACGACTCCTTGACCTGCGGCACGAGCGCCGAGATGCGGCACTCGTTGTTGGCCGAGCCGCGGAAGTGCGCAAAGATGAGCTTCTGGAACGAATCGATGTCGTCCTGCAGGTTCATGAGGTCCATGATCGTCTCAAACCTATCGGTGACAGAAGGTCAGTGCGGCTCGTGCAAAAGGATCCTGTGATTGCGCTCACCCTTCGTTCGGGTCGTCGATGCCGCGCAGCGCAATGTACTCTTCGTACTCGAAGAGGCCGTTGAAAGCGGTGTGGTGCTTGTGGAACTTGAGCTTGGCGAGAATGAGCTTGACGTAGGCGCGGATCAGAGCGCCGTAGCCTACAGAGCGCAAGCGCAGTGTCAGACCCGGATTGCGTCTCGATATTTGATAGAGCACGTACCGCGAGTCGCATCACCACCGACTGTTCGTGCGCACGTCTCGAGCCACGAGGTCTGATTTTGTGCCTCCTTGAGGGTCTGCGCACCCCGGATTGCAAGTTCAGCGACTGCCTCTTGTACAGACAGCAGGCAATTACGCACGATCGAGTGACCCTCCTGCAAGATCTTGTGCACCGTGATCAAGGCCTTGAACGTTTGCACCTCGTCCGAGAGGATGGGGAGCACGCGGAGGGTCGACCAGATCGACGCCGACGAGCGATAGTCCCATGTGAAGACGATGGCCTCTGCAGAAAGCGTGCGTGAGTCGAGCATTTCCTCAAGAGCAAGCCATTCGAAGGCTGAGCCAGTGCGGCCAGCATTCGCAGACAGCGTCAGGAGGATTGCGCGACTCACTGCGCACATGCTTCTGCTTCGGGGCCGTCTCGTCCGGGTTCGTCGCCTTCTTGAGGGCGTTCTGGAGCTCGGTCTCGGCCTTGTCCTTGTCGACCGGGCGAGTCGGGTTGTGCTGCTGCTGCGGGCGGTCGCGGTCGGCGTAGTCTTCGCGGTCGATGTAGTCGGACGTGGCCGAGCGGGTCGTGTTGGACCGGCTGCGGGAGAACCTGCTCGGCGCGGTAAGCGCACGCGGGAGGGGCGAGGTCAGCAGGGGGCACGAGGGCGGTGCAGGGTGGGGGTAGAACGGCGAGCGCACATCCTGGGCCCGAGTCCGCTCGTGTGCAAGTCTGTGACCAGAGTGTGAGTCAGCTCGAGCAGCACAGACGGGACCAGGAGCGGTGCTCGCCTTGTTTCGGAGATTCGGGTCTGACGAGTGCGGGGGGACGAGCGATGCGGACACCGCGAGAGACGGGGCGAGCTGGGCCGGTCAGCGGCGAGCCAGCTGCAATCGCACGGGGTCCAAGGGGAGAGCAGGCAGCTGGAGCGCGGCAGTGGAGAGGACGAGAGCGCCCGACTCGCTGCTGCGCCGAACACCGCCTCGTGCCCGCTGACCCTCGACCACAACCTCCTGCTTGCTCAGAAGCGTGTCTGGACCGTGTTTGAGGTACTCTGAAGGCTATCGAGAGCCGACCTCGCTGTCCCCGCTTCCTCCCGTGCTGGTCTCCGTCTCTTCCGCTCATCTACTCCGAGTCGCTCAACTCGGATGCGTCTCGCTGGTGCACGGGACGAGTTCGACCCTCGAGCGCTCATTGAGTCTCGAATAGGATAAAGACACGCGAAGCAGGGGCAGCAATACCCTCTGGAGGGGTCTGCAGGTCTGCCTCGGCACGCATCGTTACTCGCCTTACCGTCAAAGGCCGCGAGCCCACCATCTCCTCTTACCTGACGGCCAACGTTTCGGGTCTACACAGGGTGTGCGAGCAGAAGGACGCCCTTCTTTGCCTCGCTTAGCCGCACATTCGCCTTGTCCTCCCGCACAAGGAGCGCTGCACGGCTGCGCTGGCCACCGATGAGACTGACTGCAACGAGCTGTCTTGCATTAAGCCGACTCAAGCTTGCTCTCGCATTGCCTATGCTCATGCCGCTCAATATTTCGGCTAACGAGGTCGCGATCCTGAAGTGCGAGTGCCCAGAACGCCTTTTCGCTTGCCACCTTTCTGGAAACCGCATTAATGTCGCCTCCCTCGTAAGCTTCACATTGCTCCCCGCCTTGCTCCTCGGGCTCGAGTCTTCCAAATAAACGGCGCTGCGAGGGAAACTGCTTGAGAAGGCCCGGTGGCGTTCAAGCTGCAATTGCTGCCGCGGGTCCTTCTGGATCGGTACCTCCGCACGCTGAGGAGGCGAAGATGAGAGTTTCCGAGGAGAGGGTGCGGGACGGATGTCGCTCGCACTCGTAAGGATCGCGCGATGTTCGCCGACAGGAAGAGCGGCGTCCGAGCGAGGTGTCTGGGTGGCAAGCCTGTTCCTTCCGAGTGTGGCGTCCGCGCTTGGACTCGGACAAAGCGGTAGCGTGACCCAAGCGTGCTCTGACTGGCTAGGAGGCCGCGATGAGCAAGACCGACCAGTTTCGCGAGCTGGTCTGATAACCCCTCTGCGGTCTACAGCCGCTTGATCGCGGGATCTGAGCGGGCAGCGCAGTGTACGAGAAAGTAACGCGCCGTCTGCAGAGCACCCTAGTCCCGATCAAACGAGAGGGCGAGAGAGCCTGGAGGGTCGCCCACGCTCTCGTCGCGCCCGACGACGCCGCCAGCTCTTGCCGCCGCCGCCTCTCTCGCCGCGCTCTCTCGATCCGCGTCGCTGTGCAGCACAAAGATGCCGCCCGCTATGCTGGCAGCGCCGCCTGCGGACCGATCCGAGCCCAAGTGCCTCGTCAAGCCGTCAAGGGTGAGTGCAGGACCCGGCCTCCGTGCCCCCGCCTCGGCGGGGAGCGTCCACCGCTTCGATTGCGCCCAGCGGACTCCGAGCAGCTCGCGACTGGCGCTGTAGCACGGGTCAGCGTGGGCGATCCCTCGCTTGAGCAGGCCCCATCGAGCGAGGGCGATGCAGCGGGACGTGCCGAGGCAATTCCCCTCGCGCGACCGGGTGGCTCGGGATGGCGCGGCAGCTTCGGTATCGCGCTCAGAGACGGATTGGAGCGCACGGGCGGCGCAGCAGGGCGGCGGAAGCAGTGTGGCGCCCGCGCCGAGTTTCCTTCGCGCTCGCGCTCGTTGCGGACGGGCGGAAGCGCTGACTCTTGCCTTCGCGCGCCGCGCTGCTTGGTGCTGGCTCACAGGAGTGGGTGGTTCCGCCAAGACCAAAGCCCGGCCGCAAGAGCACCAAGAAGGACGACGATGGCGCGGTGCGTTTCCCCTTCTTCCGTTGCCGCTCTCTCGCGCGACCCGACTCTCCCTCGCTCATCCCGAATTGCCTTGCCGATTTGCAGAAGGGTGGGGGACGCACCTCGCAGAAGGCCTTCCGCGAACGCCGCCAAGAGTATGTCGCCGAGCTCGAGGAGAAGGTCCGGCAACTCGAAGCCGGCGAGGGCGAGAAGTGTGTCTTCTACCAGCAGCAGGCCCAGAAGGCCAAGCTCGAGACGGTCGCGCTCCAGCAGGAGAACGACTCGTTGAAGAAGGAGGTCGAGGCTCTTCGCCGCGAGCTGGAGCGCGCACAGAGCGGGCCGGCACAAGCGGCAGGGTTGGCAGGAGGGAGGGGTTCGAGTGCCAAGGGCAAGGCGCGTGCTACGCCGCAGGAGTTCGACGATCTGGCATCACCGGGGCCGTCGAAGCGTCCCCGGAGGTCGGCTGCAGTGCGGGCACAGGCCGTTGTCGCTTCCGCCACCGGGACGTCGCCCGTCGCGGCGCAGCAGCTGTACCAGATCGCTTCCGCAGCCGAGTCGCCCGTGCCTGTGCTCTCGCCTGCGGGCACATCGAGCTCGTCTGCGCACTCGGCATACGTGCACTCGCCGCTCAACGACTTCCACGCCGTCGGACCCGCGTCGCCCGCCCACCCGCAGCTCGCACCCAACTCGGACGCCTCGCCGCACGGGCAGCGTTGCACATTCTGCTCGGCCGATGCAGACTGCTTCTGCGCCCAGGTCGGCTACGACATCAACCCTTCCCCGTCCATCCCCCTGCACACCAACCCGCTACTGGCCGCGGCTTCTTCGCCCGCTGCGCAGATCAAGCTTGAAGACGCGGACGACATCCTCTTTGCCGAGACGTCTTACGAGCCTGCTGTCCCGCTTCGCCTGCGCAAGTCGGTCACCAAGGCGCCGACGGTCTGGGCCATCGAGCAGCCGCACTCGACCGGCCGTACCATCACAATCTCCCAGCCCGTCTGCAGTGGCGACCCCTCGAACTGCCCCGCCTGCTCTGATGACCCGTGCGTTCGAGTCTCGCTGTTCGCATCTTTCATGTGCGACGTCAGTTGACCGGCCTCGCGCACAGGTTCGGCAAGGCCTTCTGCAATGCGCTGTCCTCGACCGTCTGCACAACCCAGCCCTGCACCAACTGCCCCTCGCACTCGACGTCGCGCAAGATCCCGACCCCGCCACCCGAGGCGACGGACGAGGAGGCGGCCCTCTTCGAGTCGCTGACCGACCTTCCCTGCTGCGGCGACCCGACGCTGTGCGGCTCGCTCACGTGCAAGCCGAACAAGGAGGGCGACGCCTCGGTCGTCAAGGTCGAGCGCGCTGTCGTCAAGGCCAAGCCGTCGTCGCCGAGCCCGAGCACCGATGTCGAGACGGTTCCCTGCAACGAGGCATGGACCGCCCTGAAGCAGCACCCGAACATCGCCTTTGCCGGTGCGGCTCTGCTCTCTTTGCGCTCTCTCGCTGCACCAACAATCCTGACGTAACCTCGACTCGGCAGACCTGCAAATGCTCGCCGACGTTGTCGCCAAGCGCACCTACTGCG
The DNA here is from genome assembly GCF_050403205.1 of Rhodotorula paludigena. NCBI lineage: Eukaryota > Fungi > Basidiomycota > Microbotryomycetes > Sporidiobolales > Sporidiobolaceae > Rhodotorula > Rhodotorula paludigena. The sequence continues at coordinate 44,305 of NW_027481404.1, read as the reverse complement.
GCGGCCCCGTCGTGAGCACGCCGCCTCCCCCGCCAGGTGTCACGTCCGAGACGTTTGTCGGCCGGCCCGAGCTCGTCCCGCAGTCCACGCTCCAGTGCTCGATTGACGCCGGCGCGCGCAAGCGCCTCACCGTCGAGCGCGGCGCCGTCAACGAGGCGCTGCACCTTCTCGACCGCGCTGTCGCGCGCGGTGGACCTCTTCGCCAGTAGACGGGCTACGCTCAAACATAGGGTCGTATACCTTCTGTCCCGCTCCGACTCCCTAGACTGGCCGTTTCGCGCCATCATAAAAGGGCTTGACGCCCGCCTCCGTTTGATCCTCCTCTTCCTCTCTCTCTCTCCGTTGTTCAGCTCGGCTTTCAGTGCCCCTCTATTCGTCTCTCTTTCTCTGTTTCCTCCACTTTTCGCGGTTCTTCCTCCTGCAGTGCCCCTCACCTTTGCTTTTCCCTGTGTATCGCCCTCCTTCCGTTGCCGTGCTTTTCTGCAATCTTGGTCCCGTAGACGTCCACAAGTTGCGAGAGAATAATGCGAATTGCGGGAACGACATGCGAAGTGCGGGAACGACAAGAACTGCGCGAGACCGTACAACAAGAGGAGGCACAACAACCTCACCGACTTGTCTAGATGCCCATCTTCTCACGCCTGCTCTCCTCCCGCGCGTCCTGCTCAGCCTTCTCCCAGTACCCGAGCAACTCGCGCAGCTCCTTCTTCTCCACCTTGGGCTTCGTCCTCTGAAGCGCCTTGCGCACCCGCGAGATGTTGAGCGCATTGAGGTGCTTGATCTCGGCGAGCTGCTCCACGTCGAGGCTCCCCTCGACCTCGACGCCGCCAGCCTTGGCGCCCGTCGTCGCCGTGCGCACCGTCCGCCCGCTCCCGCCCGGCCGCGTCGCCGACGACTCTTTCCACCGGATCCACGTGCGCGTGCGCTCGAGCACGCGGAGCAGGATCGCGTCGGGCACGAGGCCGCGTTCGAGCGAGTCGGCGACGCGCTCCTGCGCGGCCATGTACTGGTTCGACGACGTGAGCGCGCGGTAGAGGATCGAGACGAAGACCGGATCGAGTGTCGGGTCGTACGGGAGGATCGCCGCTGGCGAGCCATCGGACGAGGGCGACGCGGATCCCGAGGCAGAGGCGCTAGCCGCAGTTTGCTGCCGCACCGACTGCGCCCGGATCTGAGGGTGCGGCGCGCGACTGCGGAGCTGCTCCCGCATGAACTCGAAGACGCGCTCGACGCCTCGCGGATCGCGCTGCCGCGCAAAGCGCATCGCCAGCGCCGCGTACAGGTTGCGGTCCGGCTCGAGGCCCGTTGCTTGGAACTCCTTGTACGCGCGACTCGCGGCGTCGAAGTCCCCGAGGCGCGCGTGGCCCGAGATGAGAGTCGAGTAGTACGCCGGATGCGGGTCGAGGTGTAGCTCCTCGAGCGCGTAGTGCAGCGCGAGCGAGGCGCCCTTGGCGTCGCCCATGCGGAAGTAGGCGCGCATGAGGATGCAGATATGGTGGTACGTCGGTCGGACGCCGAGGTCGATCACCTGCGACTGCAAGTATTCCCACTTGGCGGCAATGTAGCGGATCAGGTAGTCGTTGCGCAGTACGTGTCGCGAGGTCTCGCGGTCGTGCTGTGCGTTGCGATCGGAGAGGGACTGGCGCAGGCGGGAGACGGGCGACTGGTCGCTGTGCCGACCCGACGGGCTGACGAGTAGCGCCGCCTCTGGCGGAACGTACGTCGCGGCGTCCGGCGCAGGCGGCGAGTGTCGCAGCTTCGAGCGCTCGTTCGGCAGCTCGTCGAGCGCCGGCATCGGGAACTCTGCCTCGGGCAGCGGCTCCGGACCACCGAAGTGGTGCTGAAACTCGCGCTCGCGCGCCCATGCCGCGCGCATGAGGACGCTCAGATGCTGCGGCGTCGCGCGCGTCCTGCCCTCCGTAAAGCGCCGCACCTGGTTCAGCACGCGGGCCGAGACGCGGACCTCGCTGTCGGCTTCGAGCGCGAGATGCTGCACGAGCGCGCGCGTCATGCCCTCGCTGACGCGAGTGCCTTTGCCGTCGCGCTCGAGGCGCCGGCGGAAGCAGGCATTGGCGCCGCTCAATCCGCGGTGACGCAGCATGCCAGCGAGCAGGACTTCGTACGACAGGACGGACGGAGCCATTTTTGGCAGGGTGATGTTGCCGAGACGTGCGGTGCCCTCGGCGAGATTGTCAACGAACGTCTCGGCGGCGGCCGGATCGTTCCGTGCGAGGAGTGTTCGCAAGACGGCGGCAGCGACATGGTCGTTGAAGGGAATGCCGGCGCGCTGCGACTCGACGAGGACGAGTTGCGCAAGGTCGACGCGCTGCTCTCGTAACGCCATGCCGACGAGACTGACGATAGTGGCCGAGTCGGGACGGGGACGGGAATGGAAGGAGGGGTCGGTGGAGGCGAGAACAGGCGGGTGGGACAAGCCGCGCAGGTCGTCGAGGAGGCTGGCTGGGAAAGCGGAGAAGTCGTACTCGTCGAGCACAGCGAGAGCGTCTCGCAGCGCCCGGCGCCCAAGCCGGACCGAGAGGAGCGTGTTGAGCACGCGCACGTCCTGCTTGATCGCCGTCCCGTTGTCGAGGTCCTCCTCGCTCGCGCTCGTGAGCAGGCGCTCCTCCATGACGCGATTCCCGCCGTACAGCGACATTCCACCGAGGAGCGTAATCGATGTGCGCGCCGTGGTCGGGAAACCCTTGCTGGCCTTCTCGGCAAGGAGCGCCTGCGCCTTCGACAGCTCGACGTTGCGCAAAAAGGCGCCGATGGCCTCGTCGTAGTCGCTCGCAATAGGCTCGATATCGTGCTCGGCGAAGAGCGCCCACGCCGCCGTCACGTCCGCGTATCGCTGCTGCTCGAACAGAGCGCGCATTCGGCCAGCGATGATCTTGCGCGTGAAGATGCCGCGTGCGATGGCTGCGTTCGTCAAGTCGTACACTGACTGCCATCGGTTCTTCGCTCCGAGAGCCCAGGTGGGATATTCGTAGAGACTGGCGAGGACGGGAAAAGGGATGTCTGGTCGTCGTTGGCGGATGCACGCGACTGCCTGGTTGATGAGCCGCTCGGCCTCGGCGTCCAGCCCCGAGCTGATTCCTTCGAGGGCGAGGTATCGCACGGGGGCGACATCGTCGAGTCGGTCGCAATCCAGGATGATTTGACGTCCTTCGCGAAACGCCGGCAGTTTCAGCGGCCGCGGGAGCTTCGACAACCGCTGCATGACGTCTATCCGGCCGGAGCTGGTCGAGCGGAAGTCTTCATGCTGCGGTGATTGTTCGAACGAAAATGGCGGCTGGGAGGGAACGCGCCGGCGGCGCTTCTTGGTCGAAGGAGCAGCGGATTCTACTGTCGCAATCGCCGCAGTCGAAGCATGGCGACTGGTGGAGGGGTGTGCCGCACACAGGAGAGGTAATGGCGCCGCCACAGGCCTTGCCAAGGCGGAGGTGCGCCTGGACGTAGCAGACCAGCGCTTCGAAGGCGGTGAGGCTGCGGACAAGCGGGACGTGTCAACGAGGTCGCGGATCCGAGGCGACTTGAAGTGTGCTATAGACTGACAATGTTTCCTTCTCCCCACTGCGCCGTCTGCAGGCGCTACCTCTGCCTCATTACCGCTTCGCGTTCTTGAGTTGGCGAACGAAGGGACGAGAAAGGCGGGAAGCTGGGCGACCGCGGCGGCAAGGTCGGGCGCGGCGGCTTGTGCAGAGCTCTTGAAGCCTCTGGCGCACTGCCGGGCTAGCATCAAGCTGCGCGGCCGACGCTCGAGGTGCCGCTTCGAGGGAAAGTTGCCGAGAGCTGCAGACGAGCACGAGTCAGCGCGATCGCCGAGAAGCGCCGACAGAAAGTACCTAGACGCACTGCTCTGTGTCTACGAGCTGAGCAGATCCTTGCACGAGCGAGCAGAGGCAGACTGTCGGGAGCAACGAGTTGCGGGTTGGCCATCGTCCCTCTTCGGCACGCTCCCACTCCGCTCAGGATGTCCCGGTTTGCGCTCAGCAGGAAGGAAGAGGAGGCCATCGTCTCGCTCTGCCGCACAGAAGCTCTCCGCGCGTGCGAGGAGCAAGTCGCGAGTGCGCTTCCCCTCCTCATCGCTTCCCTCGCCTGCGCTCTCCCGCTCACTCTGTCTGCCGTGCTGGCGTTGTGCAGACTTCTCGACGTGTGCGCAGGGCCGCACCATCTCCGTCACCTGGTCGTGCCGCGAGCAGTTCCGCGCAATGCAGAAGTGCATGTCGCCGCAGTCCGTCCTTCTCGCTGCGTGCACAAAAGACCTGCAGCTGACGACATTCCGCCGCAGCATGTCTGAGGAGAAGCTCGACGCGGCAAAGCGGCGATTCTTCCAGGAGGGCGGCGTACCCAAACCAGCCCCTGCTCCATCCACCTCGTCTTGATTCCGCCTTTCCAGCCACCATCGAACTCCGCTCAGCAGTACTCTTGTCTGTAACCGTACCGCATCCTGCAACGATTCACGTCACGCGCCCAGCTTCGAACCTGGGTCGACCCCTCGTCACCGTTCTCGCATCGTGCTCCCGTGCGCTTGCTTGTTCTCGCGCACGCACCGGCGCAAGTAACGAGGCGAGGTCTCGCCGATCAATGGCTCACGCATAAGGATGCCTGCGTTGATTCTGTGTTCTAAGGATGATGTGCGTCTCCGAGGACCAAGCCGATTGCGCTCATCGCTCTTTCCGCCTCGCTGCGGCGGGCGTGCACGTCGCGCGCACCGGACAAGCTGCTCAAAGCAACGCGTGCTTGTACGCTGTCCAATGGCGGAGGGAGTGAGTTGGGATCGCCGAGCGTAGACCTCTCAGAAGAAGAACGCACGGCGCAAATTTCTCTTCAGCGCTCGTCAAGCACTCGGGCCCGGTGCACTGTCCTTTCGCGCGCAGTAGTGCTGCCGAGTCTCTCCCCGAGCGTACACGAGTCCTGCCTCCCTGCTCGCGCCCGTCGCGTTCGTTTCTACCTTTGCGTGCTCGTCTCATCTCACTGTCTGGCGAACTGTGCAGAGCTGCAAAGGTGCGTGATCTACAGAACCTATTGCTCCAGGCAAAGCGGACGTGTAGGGGTATGTGAGAAAGGGAGAGGCGGAGAGGAGAGCACCGGAACTCAGGCTGCGAGAAACGAGGTGTCAAAATGTGGTTCCGGCGCGACAGGCAGCCTTCTTACCCATGCTGGTACGGATGGCCTCGTATACGTCGGTCGTGAAGCCTTGCGTGTCGAAGACGAAGCTGCGGTACAAACGGGAGAGTCGAGGTGAGTTTGCGAAGGTCGCCGTTCAGCACACCCCGAATGCGAGAAAACCTGGGACGCACACGCCGGCCAAGCCCTGCTGGATCGCCCAGCGCGCCTTGATGGATGCGCTCGTGGCATCGTCGTAGCCGATGTAGTGCTTTTTCGACGGGTTGAAGAGGAACGGCGTTGCCGTGCAGCTGTCAAAGTACCGCGTGTACCCGCTCGCGCCCTTCGAGCCGTCGGAGCTGAGGAGCTGCGTCGATCGCGAACAAGCGTCAGCGACAAGGTTTCAATGGGGCTGTAGCTGCACGCACCTTCTGCGAGATCAGGTCCTTGTACTGCCACTGGCCCGAGTACGCCGCCGACTTGGTTCCGCAAACATCGGTCGACGGAGCGTTCGAGTCGCCTGGGCCGCCCTTGGGCACGACACCCGTCCATTCCTGGTACGCCACGGATTGCCACTTGCCGTTGATGTCGGCCGACGCGAGCTTCGAGGACTTGGTCGTGAAGCTGATGGCGTACGCGGGGATGCCGCTGGGGGTAGAGAAACGTCAGAATGGGTAGTGCGCCAGGCAACGCCTCACGCACAGGAGGATCTTGCTGGCAGGAAACCCGCGCCTCGTCCACAGCGCGACCGAATTCTGCACCGAGGTGTCGCTCTTGCACTTGCGAAGAGGCGCATTCGGGCCGGTCGTCTCGGACCACGAGCCGCTGGAAGGCGATAACTCGTCAGTCTGGCAAGCAGGAAGCCCGTCTTTACATTCGGCGAAGCCGTACCCAATGTCGTACTGCGAAGAAGGCGAGTCAGCTACAGACCTTCGATGGGGCACTTTGAGAAAGGGGACGCACGGCCATGAGGTTGATGTAGTCGAAGTAAGCCCCAAACTCGGCGAAGCTGGGCAGAGGTGCTCCGTCGGGTCCGAGGAAACCGCCCGTAGAGACCGCCGCCGTGATGAGCTTGCTCGTGCCAATCGTCTTGCGCAGGACCTTGAGGAATGCGAGGAGATTGGCAGAGTCCTGCGGGTTGACGACGTTGCAGCCTGCATCACTGCAAGATTCAGTGCTCTCGTCCCTCCGAGTCAGACCGCCGGCCGAAAATTACCAATGCCGGCGCCATTCGGGTACTCCCAGTCTACGCATGAGCGGCGAGGCATCAGCAGCTGCACGGCAATTGGACGGGAAAGAACGAGGAATGCCCACCGAGGTCGACGCCCTCGAAGCCGTACTGCGCCATGAACTGCTGGATCTGCTTCGCAAAGGTCGTCTGCTTCGCCGGCGTGTCGACGAGCGAGCTGAAGTACAGACTGCCGGTCCAGCCTCCAATTGAGAACAGAGGCTTCGACCCGGCCTGCTTGGCCTGCTTGACAAAAGCCGTGATGTCCGACGTCGGCTGGTCGGCGGGAACCTGGAAGCCTGTCTTGGTGGTCACGGTGACTGCAAGGACGAACACGCTCAGTTACGTTCGAAGTACGGACGGGCCAAAGCGGCACAAACCAAAGTAGTACGCCAAGTCGCTGTACTTCCACGGAATCTGCTTGACGGACTGGTCTGCAGCATTGTAGGCGGGCCAGTAGTTGCCACTGTAGAGCAGCGCCGATCAGCTTTGCACGGCCCGCTATGAACAGGAGATGGAGAGAAGTGGGGCACACATCAGCGGTCGGCTGGCAGCGAGGGCTGAGGTGCCGAGCGCGGCGAGCGCGCCGAGGGTCGAGAAGATGCGCATGGTCTAGGTGTGCGAGGTGCGGAAGAGGTAGAGCGCTCTTGGCCAGATGTCAGCGAGAGGAAGAGGGCGGCCTCGATGGCGAAGAAGAGGAGCGGGCGACAAGGGACGGCGGACAGTTGGCAAGGCAGAGAGCGACAGATATGCACCACCGTCGCGCGAGCAGGAACGAGCGAACAAGAGCGGGTGCGCACGAGCGCGAGAACCGAGGACAAGGGCCGGCAGTACGAGGTGCGAGCGGCGCAAGCAGGGACAGGAGACAGGTGCGCGAATCGCGCCCGTCGCCGACACCGAACCGAGCAGATTGACACGCCAAGAGGAACCAGAACATCGACTAGCGCCGCTTGTCGAAGATGAAGATGCGCTGCGACGCGTTGTTTGTGGCACGTGCACGCAGCCCGTGCAGACCGCAGAACAGAGTCTGCGCACGGTATTGGACTGGCCGTGCTATGTCTACTGCTCGAATTCAGGAGCCACCTCACAGTCCCGACAACGCGGTAGCAAAACTCCAGATTCTAGGTTGAGGCCCTCTCTCTCTCTCTCTCTCTCTCTCTCGCCTCTTCCTCTAAAGCGCCGTTCGAACTGATGCCTGGACACGAGACTTCTAGCTGAGCGACTGCAATTGCCCAGACCGGCTACAACAGGGAGAATGGGAAGGAGGGAGGGCTCAGATCCACATCATGAGGTGGTCGCGCTCGTACACGTTGCGCTCGTCCGACAGCTCGAGCGACGGGTAGTACGCGACGAGGGCGTCCTGCGCGCCCATGTACAGCGAGTTGTACACGTGCCAGTACACCTCGCGGACCTTGCGCGCCGGGTGGAACAGGCCCTGCAGGACGTGCGAGAGGACGACGCCCGGACCGAGGGCGACGCGCATCGCCTCGATGGCGTCGAGCACAGCGCCGATGACGTGCGGCGAGGCTGGGGAAAGGTGAGCACGTCAGTACAAAGCGCAAGCCCGATGGAGAGAAGAGAGCGGGACGCACTCTCGAAGATGTTCGGCCAGATGAGGTTGAGCAGGTGCATGTGCGCATCCTCATTGCCGAGGCCAGCCGTGCCGAGCGCGAGATGCTTGACGATCGACGCCGCAGTCTGGCGGTGCACCTGGTCGCGGTCGGTCAAGGCGTCCTCGAGGCAGGTCAACACCGAATGGATGTAGTCCTTGCCCATCTCGCCGATGTACTCGAACAGGAACGACATGGCCTTGAGACAGCCGTTGCGGACGTTGAGCTCGGGCGTGCGGTACTCGTTGAGCACGGCGGGGATGCAAGTGAAGGGACCGCAAGTCTCGGCAACGATGGCTGCGTATGCAGGAGGGTCAGCACGGATCATTCAACCGAGCAGTGGAAGCGACGCACCGATGGCGACGGTACTGCAGACACGCGATTGACGGTCCTGGACCTTGAGATTGGTGAGCAAGACAGAGAGGACGTCCTGCGGACCGATGGCCTTGGCGATGTAACCGAAGGAGTTAACGGCCGCACGGCGAATGGCTTTCTTGTGCGCCTTGAGCAGGTCGAGGAGCTCGAAGCAAATGCGCATCCACTCGCGCGCAGAGACGAACTCGGCGCCACGGTCGGCGATACGGCCGATGAGGTTGATCGACGCCTCCTGCACCTTTTCGTGACGGTTGCGAAGAATGGGCGTCATGCGCGGCACTGCAGTAATAGCAAGTCAGCAAGGCTCGCGGCAGCACGGTGCCAATGAGACGCACAAAGGTCCTTGACGGGCGGGCTCATCTGGGTCATGCCGACCACGTTGGCGATGGCGGCGATGGCCGAAATGATGCTACCGAGCGTGTCGGGGTACTCCTCACCGAGCTGCTCGAAGAGGACCACGCCAAGCTTGGACAAGAGCGTGTCCTCCTCGCACTGCTTTATGACGAGCGAGAGCTTGCTCGTCAGGTCGGCCGCCTGCTGACGGACCTTGGCGCTCTTGTTGTTGAGGCGCCAGAGAATGGTCGAGACGATCTGCGTCAAGTACGGCTTGACGCGGATGCCGAGCGCCGAGACGACCGTGCCGAAGCCCTCGAGCATGACATTATCCTCGATCGTCTGCTCCTGGAACGCGTAGATGATGCCGTCGATGAGCTGAACCTCGAGGCGCTCGTCGATGTCGGCCGTGCCGAGGTTCTCGACCACCTTGGTGATGATCTCCATTACCATCTTGCGGAACGGCTCGCTCTCGTCCTTGAGGTCGTTGACGATGCGCCCGACAATCTCGGACACGCCGGCCTTGTTGGCAAGCTCGACGGTCGTCTCGACGACCTGGCGGTAGTTGCGGCGGTCGAGCGCCATGCGACGGACGAGGAAGTTGCGGAAGAACTCGGGGAGGATCTCCTCGCGCACGTACTGCGGCTGAACGCCGTCCGTCGCCGAGCACTGCTTGACGACCTTGAGAACAATCTTCTTCATCTCCTCGTCGGGCGACTGGAACTCGCTGCGGGTGAAAGGCTAGGTCAGCACTCGGTAGCGGCGCAAGAAGCAAAGGGGAGCGGGACGCACCGAATGAGGATGACCATGACCTCACGCGTGTAGTAGTTGGCGTACTCCGGGTCCATGAGCGGGATGATGAAGCCAATGGCCTTGAGAAACGCGGCGAGACCTTTGCCACGGTGCTTGCGGATACCCGTCCACAGCGGCTTGAGCACACTGTCGAACGACTCGATACCGTACGGTGCCGCAGCCTCGGCGAGCGCGGCGATACACAGCGCCGACATGGTGCGGACCTTCTGCTGCTCGTCCTCGAGGCCGTGCGCGACCGACTCGACTAGGTTCTTGAGGTGCGGGAGGACGGCGCAGCCCATCATAATGGCGATCTGCTGGATGATCTTGATACCAGTGTGACGCGCTTGCCACGACTTCTTCGAGCGGCAGACGGCGCGGAGGAAGGGGAGGAGGGAGGGGATACCGAGAGCAGACGCGACGACGGAGAACGCGCGGGCGGTCGTGTTGCGCACGTACTCATCGGCGTGGTCGATATCTGCGAGGCGAACTGTCAGCTCGGCCCACTTTGCAAAGCGACGGATGGCGACGCACCAGGGCGCATGGTCGAGATCATGTGCGCAAGGCCGGCCGCCTTCGACAGGTTCGAGATGATCTCGCGACCTTCGACGCGCGCGTAGTAGTCCTCGTCGATGAGGAGCGGCTCGATGACGACGAGAATCTTGTGCACGTAGGGGCGGACGAGGTCGTCGAGCTTGTAGAGAACGCGGTCGATAACCTTAACGAGCAAGTGGCGCTCCTGGTCCTCGAGCGTGCGCTCCATCAACAGCGGCAAGATCTTGTCGAAGAGCGGGCCAGCTCCAAACTCGCGGGCCTTGTCGGTGATCTGGCGCAGAGCGGACTTGCGCATGGGAGGCGTGCCGTTCTTGATCTTGAGCAGCAGGCGCATGATCTTGCGCTCCTTGAGCTCCTCGACCGTCAGTGCACTCTCGTCCTCGTTCGTCAGGATCTGCGGAACGTGCGAGTCAGCACAGGCGCGGAGAGGAAGGGAGCGGGACCGCGTACCTTGGCAAAGTACTGTGCATCCTCCTTCTTGAAGAACTGCAGATCGCCGACGCCCTCGATATCGGTCGGCAGCTCGGTCGAGATGCCGAGCGCCTCGGCGCTGACGCCCGTCTCCGGCATCATGAAGCCGCCGTTGTCGGCGAGCGGCGTCTCCTGCAGCTTGCGCGACGGCGTGCGGATCGGCTGGTAGCCCGCGGGCGGCTCGACGATCTCGTACCCTTCGGTCGGAAGCATGGCATCGAGCTCCTCGTCGGTGTAGACGCGCACTCGCCGGTCCATGACACCGCCGACGAGGAGGAAACCTTCGCCCGCCGTGCCTTGCTGGACCGTGTTGATCGTCGGCGTCATGCTGAACGGCTGCAGCGAGCCGGGCACGGGCGTCTGAGCGACACCACCGACGGGCGTCTGGTCCCACCGCGAGCGCTTGGGCGTCTCGCCCGGTGCGCCGGTAGCGCCGACCGGGCCCGCGGGCGTCTCGTCCCAACGGCTGCGTTTCCGCCTGGGCGTCTCTGCGGGCGCCTCAGCCTGCTTGCCCTTGAGCTTGGCCTCGTCCCACTCGCCGCCGCGCTCCTTGCCGACGTCGGCCATCTGGACGTCGCGGGCAGGCTCCTCCGGCTCTGCTACGTCCCACCGCCGCCGGCGTCCGACGGGCGTCTGGTCCGGTGCCTCGAGCTGCTTGAGCGGCTCGCCCTTTTCATCGGTGCCCTCCTGCTCGCGGCGCTCGATCTCGCGGCGCACGCGCTGCTCCTCCCGCTCGATCTCGGCGCGGCGCATCTTGTCGGCGTACGACTCGCCCTCGCCGCCCTCGCCAAAGGCATCGGTAGAGACGCCTGAAGCGCGCTCGAAGCGGCGCTGGTGGTACTCGGACTCGCGGGCGGCGACCTGACGGGTCTTTGCGGTGGCCGCGAACGGGTCCTCGGCGTCCTCGTCGGCAAACTCGTTCAGGAGATGCTTGGGCGCGGTGACTGTGTGTAGCGAGAATCAGCTGGATGCCCCCAACGGGCATACTGCAGAGAGGGTGACTCACAGGAGTCGAGCAAGCGGACCTCGCCGCGCCCGCCCTCGTCTTCCATGTCCACGTCTGCGCTAGTGCCGACGTCGAGCTCGGCATCGTACCGGCTCGATCGGGGCTTCTTGCTCGACTCTGGCGCGGCGACCTCGGTCGAGAGGCCTGCGTCGGGCTGGTTGGCGCTCGCGGCGAGGCGGGCCTCGCGGCGGGCAGCCTGGGCGGCGCGGATCTCGTCGCCGGTCGAGTCAGACATGTTCGTGCACGACTGGCGGTCCTACGAGTGCGCGCGAGGCTGTGCGGCGGTGGCGGTGCGGGGAGGAGGGGGCAGGGGGAGATGAGCGTCTCGGAGCGCAGACGCAGAGCTGGCGTGTGTGTGTAGGAGCTCTGCGGTAGCTGTGCTAGTCTCTGCTCAGCCCCGGGAAGCTGCGCCGCAAGCGGTGCTGTGTGGAGCAGAGCCGACGGTCGCCTGCACCAAACTCCCCCCTCTCGTCCTCGAGCCAAAGTCACCTCGCCTTGTCCTCTATGTTCCTGGTACACCGGAGCTCGCAACGGCACTTGTGTACTTCAAGAGCAGACTGAGTTGATCGGGGAAGCGAGAGCGGAGCAATGATCCCCTTGCTCCTTCTCGAACTCCTCTCCAAGCCTGTCACAGCCGAGCACGTTGAGGAAGTAACTCCGAGCGACGCTTCATAGCTAGCTGGATCACAGACACGCATCATCAAGCTAAGAAGACGCCCCGAGACAGCTTTCTGCGCGACACAGGACCGAAGGGTGTCGCGAACACTGCTTTTCCTTCTGTGAAACGGCTTCTACGCCACTAGGCCCACATGTCAACCACACAACGGATGCAGGCCCCGTCATGCATGTGGCCGAATCCATCAGAAATAGTAGAGAGCGTGACCTAGCAGGGAGAGAGCAGGGTGAGTTCTGAGATTCACAAAGCTCTCACGGCCTCGCTCCGAACGCAAAGGACTCACGCGGTGGGTGACGTAATCGTCGACGGTCAGCTTGCCCGTAAGGTAGTCGTCGACGAGCCCCGGGAGCCTGCAAATCATCGAAAGTCAGCCGGGAGACGCAATGCGAATGAGCGCGTATACGCACTCGCTGCGGCCCTTGACACCGCCGAACGCTGACCCCTGCCACTTGCGACCGGTAACGAGCTGGAAGGGACGCGTGGAGATCTCCTTGCCCGCCGCCGCGACACCGATGATGGTCGAGACACCCCACCCTGCAAAAAAGAGCGCGATTGTCAGTCTATAATTCATGGCCCGGAAGGCAAGCGCAATGCGCACCCTTGTGGCACGCCTCAAGAGCCTGGCGCATGACGTGGACGTTGCCGGTGCAGTCGCTGCCGAGGAGGGGCGGTCAGTCCGGCTCTCTTCACGAATCGGCTGTCTCCCGCACGCGCCCCGGGCAAGCCACGAACGCGTAAGACAGGACTCACAAAGTGTGCTCGCAGCCGCCGTCGGTCATCTCGATGAGCTTCTCGACGATCGACTTGCCGTCGAGCTTCGTCGGGTTGACAAAGTCGGTCGCGCCCATGCTGAGCGCCCAGTCCTTCTTGCCGTCGTTGATGTCGATCGCAATGATCTGCTTGGCCTTGCGCGCCTTGCAGCCCTGAATAACGGCGAGACCGACAGCACCGAGACCGAAGATGGCGACATTGTCGCCCTCCTGGACGTTCGCCGTCTTGGTCCTGCAAATGCCAGCTCACCGTCAGCACCGAAAGGCAAGTGTTCTGCGCAAAAATGGTCACGCACGCTGCACCGTAGCCCGTGGTGAGGCCACAGCCGAGCAAGCACGCCTTGTCGAGCGGCGCCTTGTCGGTGATGGCCACGACCGAATACTTGCTGACGACGGTGTACTGCGAGAAGGTCGAGCAGCCCATGAAGTGGAGGAGCTCCTTGCCCTTGCACTTGAAGCGGCGCGTGCCGTCGGGCATCTGGCCCTGGCCCTGCGTCGCACGGACGGAGCCACAGAGGTTGGTCTTGCCCGACTTGCAGAACTTGCATTCGCGGCACTCGGCAGTGTAGAGCTGGAGCGAGCGGTCGAGGGTAAGAAAGCGGCACGTGAACAGTGGAAAAGAGGCGGACAGCGGCTCACAGGAACAACGTGGTCGCCAACCTTGACGTCCGTCACACCCTCGCCGATCGACTCGACGATTCCACCACCCTCGTGACCGAGCACGACGGGGAACGCGCCCTCGGGGTCGTCACCAGAGAGCTGTCAAGCGAGAGGTGAGCCTATCTCTCAGGAGCGGGAAGCGCTGGCAACTGATCAACACACAGTGTAGAGGTCCTGTGCGGCTCAGATGGGTCAGAAAAGTATCCTGAGACACTGAAGAGCAACCGGGCACGCACAGTGTGGCAGAGCGCGGTGTAGAGGACCTTGATGCGGACCTCGCCTGCCTGGGGCGGGTCGACGGTAATGTCCTCGATCGAGACGGGCTTGCCCGCCTCCCATGCGACGGCAGCCTTGCAGGTGATGACCTAGCAGAGAAAGGGCGCAAGCGCGTCAGCCTGTCGTGCAGCTTGCGAGCAGGAGTCCACGCGCGAGATTGCGCGCAGAGAAGGCGGTCAGAGGCGGACCTTGCCCTGAGTGTCCGACATGGCTGTTATCTGAGTGTTTGTGGGTGTGTTGAGAGAAGCTGGATCAGAGCCGAGCGGGAGGGGAGAGAGAGCGGAAGATGCGACGGCGGCTTCTGCGCCGAGGTCGACCGCGCCTCCACCTGCGCGCCGTCGTCAATGTGGGGACGCGCGCTTACCCGCCCGTATTCCAAAGCGACTATTCTGCACGACTGTAATGGGCAAATGCATTCGGTCTGCCTCGCTATCTTGCGCCTCTCCTGTCACTCTCCTTCTCTTTCTGCGCATTTTATGGCTCGGGGTTTCGATTTCGGCAGCACAGCGACGACGACAGCTCTTGAGTGGGCAAAGAAGGGAGAAGGAAGAACGGAGGAGCAGGGAGGAGAAGTGAGATGGGCAGGGGGAGAAGAACGTTTCAAAGGTGGACGGGAGGGGGAAGGAGGTGATAGTATGCGGAGAGGGTGCGGCTTTTTGGGCACGACAGGGCGCAGCGAGGCGTTTAGAAGCACTGTAAAAGCGGGCAAAACAGGGGGTCAACGGTGTGACCTCGCCAAGTTGTCGCAGATGCGCAGGATTTCGAAATACCTTGCGGTGGACAATGGACGGGCCAGACTCTGCAGAAATGATAGGGAGAGAGCCGGAAGGGTGAACAGGTGAAATCAAGGACAGAGCGGTCGGGTCGACGAAGCCGACCGCGACTGCGCCGACGACGACAGCGCCGCCGCCTCGAAGAACACGAACAGGGACAAAGTCGACGCACCGTCGTACTCCTGCTTCGAGATCCACATCTGCTGGAAGGTCGAGAGCGACGCGAGGATGGAACCACCGATCCAGACCGAGTACTTGCGCTCGGGCGGGGCGACGATCTTGACCTGTGGCGCAGTGACGGCGGCGAAGAAGGCAGAACGGCAGGGTGAGGAGAGCGGACGAGTCAGTACACCACTCAAAAACACCCTTAGGCAGGCCGCGACCGACGGCGAGCGGGACGCACCTTCATCGACGACGGCGCGAGCGCCGTGATCTCCTTCTGCATGCGGTCCGAGATACCTGCGTACATGGTCGTGCCGCCCGACATGACAATGTTGCCGTAGCTGTTGCGCTCACCCGCAAGTCAGCCAACTGACCCCTCACACGCACATCACGGAAGAAAAGCCAACGCACAGGTCCTTGCGGATGTCGAGGTCGCACTTCATGATCGAGTTGTAGGTCGTCTCGTGGATGCCCGCCGCCTCGAGGCCGATGAGCGCCGGCTGGAAGAGGGCCTCGGGCGCGCGGAAGCGCTCGTTGCCGATCGTGATGACCTGGCCGTCGGGGAGCTCGTACGACTTCTCGAGCGCCGACGACTGCGCCGCCGTCTGCATCTCCTGCTCAAAGTCGAGCGCGACGTAGCAGAGCTTCTCCTTGATGTCGCGCACAATCTCGCGCTCGGCCGTCGTCGTGAACGTGTAGCCGCGCTCCATGAGGATCTTGACGAGGTAGCCCTGCGCACGCAATCCCGGATTAGCTCAAGAGCGCGCCACGAGCGAGACGCAGAACGCACCGTGAGGTCACGGCCGGCAAGGTCGAGACGGAGGATGGCGTGCGGGAGTGCGTAACCCTCGTAGATGGGCACGGTGTGGGTGACACCGTCACCCGAGTCGAGGACGATACCGGTCGTGCGACCCGAAGCGTAGAGCGAGAGGACGGCCTGGATCGCGACGTAGAAGGCCGGCGCGTTGAAGGTCTCGAACATGATCTGCGTCATTTTCTCCCGGTTAACCTTCGGGTTAAGGGGAGCCTCGGTAAGGAGCACGGGGTGCTCCTCGGGCGCGACACGGAGCTCGTTGTAGAACTGTGGGAGCGAGACGGCGAGCGCGCCGGCACGTCGGTCAACAACCGCATCATTCGAATCTGCGCGATCGGGCGGAGACGCACGGTGTGGTGCCAGATCTTCTCCATGTCGTCCCAGTTGGTGACGATGCCGTGCTCGATCGGGTCTGCACCGCCCCGCTCGGTCGTCAGTATGGCTCGCAGCAAAGGGGCGCAGAGGGCAGAGACGTACACTTGAGCGTGAGGATACCACGCTTCGACTGGGCCTCGTCACCGACGTACGAGTCCTTCTGACCCATGCCGACCATGACACCCTGGTGACGGGGGCGGCCGACAATCGAGGGGAAGACCTGGTGGGGGGACGCAACAAAGGGTCAGCCATCGCGCGATAGGAGATTCCGCGCTCGGTCAACATTGTTGAGCATGTGCTGGAGCTCCTACGAGCATCGACAGCGGCGCCCGGCGTGTAGGGAGCGGAGGGGAGGAGGGGGTACCCGCTCGGGGACAAGGGGATGCGAGACTCACGGCACGGGGCGCGTCGTCGCCGGCGAAACCGGCCTTGCACATGCCGGAGCCGTTCTGTCCATCGCAGGCAAGCGCACGCAGGTCAGTACGGGCTGTGCGAAGGGGGCGAGGCGGGTGCGCCGAGGGGGTGGGAGCGGGTGACGAAGCGGCCGCGTGGGCTGGCAACGGGACGCACGTCGATAACGAGGGCAGCAACTTCGTCTGTGGGGAGCAGTGCACTGTGTCAGCACTCTCATCTCTTGCCCAGCGGGGTGCGGCGAGCCAGCGAGGACGAGGGGGTCGAGTGACGCGGAGGGGGGGCGAGCGAGCGACCGCATGGCTCGCCGGCGAGCGCTGCGACGACGCGGGACGGCCGCGGGCTGGTCCAGGGGGCAGTGCGCACCTTCCATGGCGTCGAGTGTGGATCCAAGCGGGGTGGAAACGGGAGGAGGAGGGAGGAGGGGAGCGAGGTGCGCGCGCCCCGAATACTGCGCGCGGCGAAGGCCCAATCCAATCGCAGTGGGAATACAAACTGCGCAGCTTGTATTCCCCACTTGCCCTCTCGCCTTACTCGCGCCTATCTCGCTCTCTCCCGTCAACGTGCACCTCGCGCTGTCCGCAATGGTCAACTGCACGTCCCCTGTAGCTCGTCTCGTCTCTGCTGCTCTATAGGAAGCCTCGTCGGCGCACCCTCTGCGTCGCGCAGCATCTCGTAGCGCCAAGGTCTCGAGGACCGGACTCGACAACGCTCCGACAACGCTGCGCAGCATCATCCCGACCGCGAGTCAGGTGTCGCCCTGTCGGTGCGAGCTCGAGCCCCTCGTTCTTGCTTTGCATGAGAGACTGCTCGTCGTGACCGGGCTCACGACTTCGGGCCGGTGAGGCGGATGAGGAGGAGCGGGAGCGCAACAGCGCCGAGTGGGCTCGAGGGTGCAGTCCAAGAAGCTCAGTACTTTGTGCGCAACCTCGGACTCGCCTCACCCCACCCGAGCGAGTGCAATGAGGCGCGTTGGCGCCCCGTCGCCTCGTCGTCCGCGCAGCTCTCGCGCACTTGTCTCTGCTCGACCCGCTTCACGCGTCTTTCCGAGCACGGGCAGTGCCGAGCAGCAGTCGCAAGACACACCAGCAGCCGCTCTCTCGCTCCCGCGCGCGTGCTCGCTCAGGACTGCTCCCCTCTCCCCCCGCTCACGGGTGCTCCTGTCCGTACCGCATCTCGGCGCCTCGAACGCTCGCAGAAGCGCGCAGCCAGAGCTCAGATGGAAGACTACCCGCCCCCGCGCCGCTACTCGCGCGGCGCGTACGACCACGGAGGCCGCCCTCCTCCCCCTCAGCGCGGCGGCGGTGCATACGACGACGGCGCGTACGACCGCCGCCCGCCCCCGCCCGGCCGTGCGAGAGACGACTACGACATGGTGGACCGGAGGGGCCCGCCGAGGGGCGCTTACGACGATGCACCGGGAGGAGCACCGCCGTTCGACCGCGAGTTCGAAGGTGTGTCGGATCGTGCTGCGCCACTGGCTCTGACGCGCAGCGCATTGACCACTCGTGCTACTCCCTGTTGTCCGTCATAGGTCGGAGCAAGCGCCGCCGCTCGCTCTCACCACTAGACGGTCCCGCTCGCGGCGGACCCAGGCGTGGTAGCCAGGACTACCCCGAGCACGACCCGCGTGACTATCGCGACGGTGCGTCGATCCCAAACTCACGAGCCCCTTGCGGCAAGCGCTGATCGTGCTCGCATGTCACGCGATAGGTCCCCCTCCTCCCGGACGGTACCGCGACGACTACTACGACCGCCGCGGCCCGCCTGGACCTCCCGTGTCACGCGTACCGGGCAGTCTGCCGCCACCTGGGTACGGAGCGTACCCGCCTCCGCCGCCAGGGTACGGCGAGCCGTTGGGCGGTCCGCCTCCCCCTCCGCTGTGCGTACTAGTCCCACCTAGTCTCCGGTCTCGATCACTGGCGAGCTTGGCAGGCTGACTGACGTGGTTCCTCTTGTGTGCGCAGTCGTCCTGCGCTCGAACCGCCCCTCGCGTTCCCCCACCGCGTCACGCACGCCTACTTCTCCGACTGGTTCCGCTCGACGAACCCCTCGTCGCTGTCCGACTCTGCCGACGCGCTCGAAGAGGCATGGAAAAAGTACCAAGGCGATTTCCTGCGGCGCGAGTTGCGCGGGTTCTTTGACGCGAACCGCGAGCAGGGCGGCGCGTGGTTCGAGGAAAAGTACCGCGCCGAGAAGGGCTTTGCCGACGAGCGCCGGGAGCGCAGAGAGAGGGTCAAGCGGGCCGAGAGGATCGAGGGGTGGGTGCAGCGCGCCGTGCAGGGCGAGCTCGATCAGGTCTCGTTCGACTACGGTGCGTCGGCATGCCTCTTGTCGCCTGTCAGGCGCTCGTCTATGGCCGAGGCGCATCTGACTGATGTTGTGATCCACTTGCACAGACGAAGCCCGCCGCAAGTCTCGCATCCAGCCCAACGCGGCGACTCAAGCCGCGACCGCTCAGCCTGCGAACGGCGACAGCGCGACGAATGGCGAATCCTCGGCTTCGACAGAGCCTGCGGCAGCGGCGGACGAGGCGGTCAAGAGCGAGGAGCCGGGTGCAGGAGAAGCGGGCAAGCCCGCCTCGCCCGAGTTTGTGGCGCAGCCTGCGCGGCCCGAGATGCTGCTCGTCAAGGGCATCCCGCCTCAGGTCGGGTACAAGGCGCTCGAAGAGGTGCGTCCCATTCTCATCGCTTCCTCTACCTCGCTGGCCGGCAAGACTCGCAGACCTGACTGGCTCTCTTCGGTTCGCGCAGGTCTTCTCGAAGTTCGACGGCTTTGTCCGCATGGCCATGTCCGAGCCCAACCCGTATCGCGGCTTCAACCGCATCGGCTGGGCCATCTTCACGACTTCGGACGCGGCCAAGAGTGCGCTCGAGACGATCGTCGCCGCCGCACCCAAGCCTGCTGCCGACAAGAAGGAGGGCGATGCCGTTGCTGCCGATGCCGGCGACGCAGAAGGCGACAAGTCGACGGCTGAGGATCCTACCGACGCAGGGGAGGAGGGCGCCCCCGCCGCCGCCGCACACAACGGCGAGCACGCTGCGGCGCAGGCTTCCGAAGACGCGGCGACCAACGGCGCAGACGAGCCGGCCGCAGCCGTCGCCGCCACCTCTTCGCCGTACCTCCTCGGGTTCGGCTCGACCCTCGGGCACGCGCTCGACCTCTCGCGCCGCGGCACGCTCCTGCACCTGACCGAGCCGCGCGACGTGCGCATCCGCGCGGCGCCCGCGGCGTGTTCTGCCCCTGCGCGCATCGCGCAGGACCTCGAGCGCGTCGAGCGCGTCGTGACCGAGATGGAGCGCCGCGTCGAGGACGACGCGAAGAAGGCGAAGACGGCGGGCGACGACGCCGAGATGGAGAGGGTCAAGGGAAGCGAGGTGATCCGGCGCAAGAGGGAAGAGTGGGAGAAGGAGGTCGAGGAGAGGAAGGCGAGGGAGGAGCTTGATGATGAAGCGCACCAGGCGGCGGTCGCAGCAGTTGTGAGTCCTCCGCCTTATCCCGGATCCAGTGCCGCTTTGGCCACTGCTGACGCACTCGAGGCCCGACACGCAGAACAAGCGCGTGCTCGACCTCTCGCTTTCGTACCTCCGCGAGGCGTTCGACGTGTGCTACTACTGCTGCGCCGTGTGCGAGTCGCCCGAGCAGCTCTTCGAGACGTGCGCGCGCCACGTCCGTCGCTGTGACGAGGTCCGCAACCTGAACCGCATGGAGAACGGTGCGTCGCTTCGCTTATCTGTACGCCGCACTCAGCTGACAAGCAGTACACGCCGCAGAGGCCCGCTGGGTCGAGGGCTTCGACGCGCACGTCCCGCTCCTGACGGACGTCTCGACGCTGGACGTGCGCGACCTCGGCGCCGAGTCGCGCGAGGAGGAGACGTACCGCCTGACGAGCCCGCACCTCAAGCAGGAAGAGGAGGGCAAGTTCCGGTGCAAGAGCTGCAACAAGCTCTTCTCGGCGCGCAAGTTTGTCGAGAAGCACCTCGCGCTCAAGCACACCGAGATCTTTGGCGGCAAGCTCGAGGAGGTGCGTTCGCTCTCCTTGAGCATGCACACAGCGCCGCGCACGAGCGTGGCGACTGGCGAATTACACGGTGTAAACTGACGCTGGCATGCTCTTGCAGCTCGAGTGGTTCAACAACTACGCTCTCGACCCGAGCCGCCTTCCCGTGCAGGCCTTCCAGACGTACAACTACCTGCCCTCGGTCCTCGCGCCTCCTCCGCCGTCGTCGTCGAACCCGTTGCGGCGCAACAACCGCAACAAGGACGGCGAAGACCGCCCGCTGTCGGACCGCATCGGCCCGCCCAACAAGCGCTCGAGGCGCAACGACCGCAACGCCGAGCCCGGACCGCCGGCTCCGCCGCCCAAGGGTGCTGCGCTCGACCCGAGGGCGGGAAGGGGCGCGACGGCATATGCCGACTTGGTGCGCTGCTTTCTCGCTCTTCCTCCTCGAGCCCGCAGTTCAGGACTGACTCTGCGAGTACGCCCCTTACAGGACGGTCCTTCTGGCGGTGGTGCAGACATCGTGCTGCCCTACTGAGTGGGTGCCCAAGGCGAAGGGGAACACGGTGAAAAGGGGGGTTGAAGCTTGTCGTTCGCAAGTGCTGTGCAGGGCTGTCTGGTTCCGTGATCTCGTTCTATTGCAAAGTGCTCGTCTACACTGGAGCAAAGCCTGCCCGTCAAGCGCGGCGAGAGCAGAGAGAGCGAGTCGGGTGAGCGCGACTTTGAGGAAAAGCGCGGGCGGAGCGAGCGACGCGGCGTGAGTCGTCGCCGCTGCCCGTGCGCTTGTCCAGGTCCGCCGTGAGCCTGCCCAGTGCCCAGCCAGCCCCAGCCAGACCCTCGTCTGCCCCGCCAGCCGCGCCCACCGCCGTCGAGCTCGCGTCTCGCCGTCCCCTTTCTCTCGCCGCCGCCTCGTCGCCGCTCCCCGCGCGACACCGCCCCGAACGACTGTACTCGGCCCTCCAGAGCTCCCAGTAGAGCTTCTGCACCTCCGCACCCGCCCCGCCTTTCCCCCTCGCGCTTCGCCATGGTCGCCCCGACTCCCTCGTCCTCGTCGGCGCAGGACCCGAGCCTCGCGCTCCTCGCGCGCATGCTGCCGCACCTCGACCGCCAGCTCGTTCTCCCGCTCCTCGACTTTCTCGAGTCGCGCGAAAAGTACGCCCACGACGACGTCCTCCGCGCAAAGATCGACCTCCTCGGAGACGGAAAGACCAACATGGTCACGTTCGTAGAGAGCCTCAAGCGCGAGCTCGAAGGCAAGGACGAGGGCGAGGAGGTCGAGGGCGCTGCTGGTGAGTCGCGCAGCTCTCTCTCGTCGTTACCAACTCCTCGTCGAGGTGGACGCATTCGCGACCTAGCTATTCTGCCGCGTCAATTGGCGCGACAGAAGCTGCGTGCTACTCGCTGCGGCTGCTCTGCACTCTTTGGACGACTTGGCATGCGCGCGGAACTGACGCCGACACTTCGCACCACTTGCAGAGTTCCGGAAACGCGAGCAGGAGGTCGTCAAGTCGCTCAACGAGCTGCAGGCGCAGGCAAAGGAGGTCATGGACATCATCTCGAACCCCGAGGTCGTCTCGGCGCTGCGACAGGACAAGCAGCACAACCTGACCTACCTCAAGGAGAACCACGGCGTGCGCCCCGTTTGCCTCGCCTGGTCGTGCACGCCCCGCTCACTTTTCCGTTTTGCGCCTCCAGGTCTCGCTCGAGCAGATCAACTTCCTCTACAAGTTCGGCCAGTTCCAGTTCTCGATCGGACAGTACGGCGGCGCATCCGACTACCTGTACCACTTCCGCGTCCTCTCGACCGACTCGCAGCTCGTCCTCTCGGCCATGTGGGGCAAGCTCGCGTCCGACATCCTCGAGGGCTCGTGGGACGCTGCGCTCGAGGAGCTCAACAACCTCCGCGAGCACATTGACCAGCGCGGCGCGGCGGGCCCGGGCGGCCCGCTCTTCTCGCTCCAGCAGCGCACGTGGTGGCTCCACTGGTCGCTCTTCGTCTACTACAACCACCCGAACGGCCGCGAGCTCCTGCTCGAGTCGTGGCTGAACCAGAACCTCCTCAACACGATCCAGACGGCCGCGCCGTGGCTCCTGCGCTACCTCGTTGCCGCCGTCGTCATCTCGCGCAAGTCGACGCTGCGCCAGGCCGGGCCGGCCTCGGCGGGCAACTCTGCGCGGTCGCGCGAGGCCGTGCGCGACGTCGTGCGCGCGCTCGGGCAGGAGCAGTACCAGTACCACGACGCCGTGACCGAGTTCCTGCGCAAGCTGTACGGCGAGGTCGACTTTGAGGGCGCGCGCGAGGAGATGAGCCGCTGCGACGCGGCCGAGCTCGACGACGACTTTTTCCTCGAGGCGCACAAGGGCGACTTTGTCGAGAATGCGCGCTACCTCGTCTCCGAGGCCTACTGCAAGATCCACCACCGCATCGACATTGGCGAGCTCTCGGACCGCCTCGGCCTCTCGCGCGAGGAGGGCGAGCGGTGGATCGTCGACCTCGTGCGCGACGCGCGCCTCGACGCCAAGATCGACCTCAAGGAGGTGCGTCGCGCCCCCTCCATCGTCGCCTCCTCTTCTTCCCCTTTCCCACAACTGACTCCCTCGCCGAATGCACCACACACAGAACATCGTTCAGATGAACCACGCCGACACGCCCGTGTACCAGTCGGTGATTGAAAAGTCGCGCGGGCTCCTGTTCCGCTCGCAGGCCATGGCGAGCGCGATCGAGGTGCGCGCCGCGGGCGGCCAGCCCGACCGCGAGTCGCAGCAGCGCTTTGGTGGGCGGACGACCGGCGGCGGGCAGCGCAAGGGCCCGGGTGGCGGCGCGGCGGGCGCGCAGAGGCAGCAGCAGCAGCAGGGCGGCGGGGACAAGAAGGGCGAGGCGCAGGGTGCGGGCGACGCGCCGGCACCGGCGGTCGAGGCGTAGATAGATCCGCACTCCTCCACGTCTCTTTCCACTTCCTACCTCGTCGCTAGCTGTTCTGTGTGCTTTGGCTCCCTGCGGTCCACTCGTGGCCATAGGGACAGTTTTCGAAACGTGTACCGATTAGACACCCCCTCTTCGCTCTGGCATCTCTCGAGGGCTCTGTGAGCGCGAGAGCCGCAGAGCATGGTTGCATTGGCCTTGGCAGCGGGAGGAGGGCAGCTCGAGGGATGCAACTCGGGAGGGCCGTGGGACCAGTTCTACGCCAAGAATCCCGCGCGCGCGCGCACAAGCGGGCGCACGATTGAGTGCTAGCGAGAGGTGCATGTACGTGTGCACGACCGTGCGTACTAATTAAGAAGGTGCGCAGGTCGTCGTGCTGGCATCGGCCAGGGATACCGGTCGGACGACCTGACGGCGGGATCGTCTCTTGCGCGCGAGCACGGATGCAAGCGCTGGAGCGGCGCACTGCTAAGCTTTCACCGCACGTCCTCCATCTTGACGTCCCCGCCCGACCCGTTTGCGGTGGATGCGCTCGTCCCGTTGGTCGGGGCGGAAGGCGCGCCGCCGTTCGCCGACGAGTCTGCCGCCGTCGAGGGTTCGGGCAGCGGACTCGTCTGCGCGAGGTAGTCGGACAGGTCGGGGAAGGCGTCGCCCAGCTGGGAGCGGAGGAGGCCGCGGTAGTCCTGCGAGTCGGTCGGGTCAGTCACGGTCTCACTAGGCGATTGGGGCGAGTTGACGCACCGAGATGGCAGAAAGGATGCCGTTGGTGTACATGTTCTCGCCCGAGAGACGCTCGATGAAGGACTTTGTGTGCAGGTGCGGGTTCTTGCCCTGGTCGACGAGACTGCGAGATCCGGTGCGAGGTGAGTGGGATGGTCGTGCCTCGACGGGAGCGATCAGAAGCGCACTTGATGACCTCGATGGGGATGTTGACGTTGGCTACGAGGTCCTTCTGGCCGTGCAAGCGGCCGAGCTGCTCGATAGTCTGCTGCCTGTAGTCGAGTCGCGTGAAGAGGACGAGGTGAGCCAATCTGCACGCGGTCTCGGAGAGCCGTGATGGGGACGCACGCCTTGCGACCGATGAGACCGCCGGGCACGCCGCTCGCCACGCCGCCTGGCGAGCTCTCGAGGGCAGAGTCCTGAACGTCACTTGCGCCTGGCGAGGGAGAGGCGACGGGGTCAGCTCGGATGAGGCGGGTGGTGGGCAGAGGGCGGGGCCGCACAGATGCCGAGCTCGAGGAGGGTCTGGAGGAGCTGCTCGAGGGTCTGCTCGACCTCGAGGCGCGGAGGAGCACCGGGAGGAGGAGGGGCAGGTGCAGCCATGGCTAGAACGGCGGGGGACCGCGAGACAAGCGCAGGCAGCTCGCAAGAGACGCTCTCAGCACAGTGCACGCGTGCACGCAAGCCTCGGGTCGCGGCAAGGGCGAGCGAGAGGACGGAAGAGCGAGAGCTGCAAGTTGGCTCTGCTCGGCTCACTCGACTCGGCCAGGGCTGGGCAGATACAAGCGCAGACTGCTAGTACGCTCTCGCTCTGTCGTTCCGTGGTAGAAGCGTGAGTTTCCACGCCGCCGTTCCCGCGCTGCTCTTCGTCTCCTGTCTTCGAGGTTGAGCGAGGCGCTGCCATCGACCGCAGCCCTCCTGCGCCCTGTGGGCTCTCAGGCGGTGCTTGTGGACTTGCTGTGCTACTATCAGAGCAGCGTCGAAACTCGAGCACGCGACTGACCACCTCCCACCGCTCACAGACGCTCCTTCCGCGCCCTCGCATCCTCCCACTCAACCCCCCCAGCCCGACTGCTCGGCTCAAAGACTGTTTCGAGATCTCTCACGACCTTTGACGACTACTACATAATGCCGGGGCGGCTCACTAGGTCACTGTCGCGAGTGAGCACGCGCCTGTCCTTCCACTCACATGCTCGTCCACCCGCTCACCCGTCCGTACTCCCGCTTGTACAGCCCTTCGCCGACCTCAGCAACATCCTCAAGCCTCGGATGCCGGCGCAGGCACAAAAATCGGTATCGGAAGACGCACCGCGGCTACCGACGCCTCCGCCTCTCGACCTCGACTTACTCGACGACGCCCCCCTCGCTCCCGCTGACAACCTCGACGACACCGCCGACGACTCGGTGGACGCGTTGCTACCCTTCCGCTCGTCCATCGAGTCGCACCAGTGGAAAGAGTGCACGCCCATCCTCGACGACCCCGTCGGCGAAGAGCTCGCCGAGCAGTCCATCTCCCTCACCGGCCTCCCGTTCGCCGCGTTCCAACCGCAAGCCAACGACAGCGCCGACCTCTCGCAAGACGTCTTCGCGTCGCCCGAAAAGTGCCAGCGCCGCGTGCACAGCTGGCACGCACTCGACCTCGCCGCCGACGAGGCCGTGTCCGAGTACGAGACGGACAGCGACGCCGACGACAGCGAACAGTCGCGCCCGCCGTCGTCGCTCGCGAATCACGTCTTTCCGCGCGAGAGCGAGGACAGCAGCAACACGCTGTTGACGCCCAACACGTCATTCCCCTCCCCGACTGTCGAAGACGACTGGATCCCCGCTCCGCAAGACGTCAAGGGCAAGGGCCGCATGCTAGACGACGAGTCGAGCAGCACTCAGCCGACATCGACTCCGCCTCGACCCGTGCCAGGCTTTGTCGAGCTGGTCGAAACGTGCCCGACGCCGCCCTCTGCATCGACCTCACGCCTCGCCGTCGGCAGCATGGCTCGGCGCCGCAGCCTCCTCACGGCGTATGACCTCGACGGTGTCTTCGACGAAGAGCTCGATGCCTCGCACGGAGCACCGTCGGCCTCGTCTTCGCGCGCACCCTCGTCGCTCGACCATCGAGTCTCGTCCTTCATCGAAGATCTGCCCGAACCCGAGCGGGTGCACGTCGTTGAGCCCAGCTTTGACTCGTATTCGTCCTCCGTCTACCCGGACGCGGCGCACTTCGACACCTACACGCGCCGCCCTCGCCTCCGCCGCTCCGTCACGCGCCTCTTCGCCGCCGACGACACGGACGCACTCCCCTTCCCCAAACACGACCTCGTCGCGTCGCTCCTCGCGCACCCGCGCGAGTCGACTTCGCACCTCCCCGAGCCGCCTCTCGACGACTTGCCCGCAGTGCCCTCGCCGCCGCGACACGCGCGCCCGCTGCCCCCGCCGGGCCTCGACACGCGCTGCTACCCGCACCCGGACGCCCTGCGCGCGTCGAGCTCCTCCCCCGCCCCCTTCTCGTCCCTGCTCTCGCGCGCAACTTCACCTGCACCTTCGCTTCCGCTCTCCCACGCCAACTCCCGCCGACGCGCCTCGCTCCGCCCGCAGCCGTCCGCCGCGAGTCTCTACACCTGGGACGCGTCGCACCTCCCCGCGCCCCACTCGCCGCGCGAAGCGCCGTACCGCGTCTCGCTCGCGAGCGTCCTCAAGCCGACCGCGCTCCTCGGCGGCGGGCGCGGGTCCGGCTTGTATGGCGACGTGTGGGGCGCGGTCGAGCGCAGGGCCGAGCCGGCGCGGACGACGACGGGCAGGGACGGGGGGAGGAGGAGGCGGTCGATGCCGGGAGGGCTGGGGCGGAGCGCATCGAGGCGCAGCAGCTGGTTTGGCTTCGGCGGGGCGACTGGCGACAGCGACGGGCGCGTCGAGGATCACACAATCCCTGAACACGCGCCGTACGAGCCGCGCGGGCGCGCCGACGAGGACCGTATCGACGAATTCGCCGTGCGCCGCCCACCTTCGGCGCTTTCGGGCGCGAGCGACGCGGCAGAGAGCGCGGGGCCGGGTCTGCTGAGACGGTCGCTGAGCAGGTCGCTCAGCCGCTGGAGCATCTCGAGACGCAGGTCGACTGCTGCGGGAGGTCCAGGTGCGGAGCAGGAAGACAGTGACGAGGCGGTCCAGGAGGCCAAGGCTCGCCGGCGGACCAGCCTGGCGCTGTCGGTCTGGAGTAGGAAGGAGGAGCGCGCGGAGGATGAGACGCTGGACGAATGGGTGACGGTCGTCGTGCGGTAGCTTCTTGCCCTTGCCTTTTGTTCGTTGGTTCCTCGCTTGCGCAAGCTGTTGCTGTCATACCACGCCCAGATCACGCTTCAATCGCAGCGCGTTACAAGCGAGCGAACTATGATTCAGCGATCCTCTTCACGCTGCTCAGGATCGTCCCGCCCTGCCTGTGCTGCATCTCCTGCTTGGCCGCCCACGCCAAACAGGTTTGCCAGCCTCTGCAGCACATTCCGCGTGTTCTCCTCCACACCTTCCTCGTCCTCCCACTCGCCCTCTTCATCGTCCTCTCCCTCGCCCTCGTCTCCGCCGAATCCACCAGGCATCCGCTCTCCTCCGCCATTGAGCATCGCGAGTTCCTCGAGCAGCTCGGCGCGCAGCTCGTCGTTGAGCTCGACCTGCGGGCCCTCGGGACCCATGCCGAGCATGCGCGCGAGCCCGTCACGCAACGCGGCCGCAACGTCCTGCGCCGTCCCTCCGCCGGCGCCTGCTCCTGCACGCCCTGCGCCACCGGGAAGCGGCCCGCGACCGCGCCGCTTGAACGAGCCGGCGGCGTACAGCGGCGCAAAGTAGGCGTCGTTGTAGAAGGTCGCGTGCGGCGAAGTGGGCGGGAGAGGGTCGAAAGAGTACGACGTGCCGCTCCGCGCGGCGGGAGGGAGGTACGGCCTGACGGACGCGATGTCTAAGATGGGAAAGTTTGTGAGCGTGGACGCGCCGGCTGAGGAGATGGAGGGACCATGACGCACCAGAGATGAAGGCAGCGCGGATCAAGCCGGCAGGCGCATAGCCCTGCGGGAATGCGCCCTTCGAGAATAGCTCATCGCCGATGCGCACGTCTTCCAGCGAGGCGTCGTCGAGCGAAGCTGCAGCTTGCGTGATGGCTTTGCGCAGCCAAGCCGTCGACGAGGGGTCCTTCCAGAGGGCCGACGTGCGTGCGACGTAGAGCTCCGAGAGCAGGGAGAGGGCGTAGGAGGGGTTCTTGCTGGAGGCGGTCTCGTCGGATCAGTATGCACAGTCCGCTAACACGACGCGAAAACGGGTCAACGCACGTGAAGGCGCCGTCGAGCTGTGCGCGGCGATGCGTAACAATGGAGGGGGGCAGGTCGAAGCCGAGCGCGTTCGACAGCAGCGTCGCGACCATCGGGAAGCGCAGCACAGCACTCTTCAACGCTGCAGTGCTCTTCTCGTCGCCCTGCGGTGCGGTTTGGGTCACTGGAGAGCACTTTGCAAACGGTACAACGAGACGCACCTGTTTCCGCTCCTGCTCCTGGTTCCGCACGCACATAGCCTTGGCGAAGGCGAGACCGGGGTAGCTGCCGATGTGCATGTCGGGGTAGGCGGCCTCGAGGGCGGGCAGAAACTTGAAGAACCAGTCGTGCTGGCCCGCCTTCGGCGCGAGCAAGTCGATCCTGCACGGACGAGCGTGAGCAACGTGTCGCAAGATCCGGTCTGCGCGAGGCGTACCAGCACAGCATGCCAACCGGGTCCTCGCCGCCTCCCATGCCGAGCCCGATCTTCGCCCACTCGAACGCGGTGCGCCACGTGCCGCGCTTGACGAGCAGCGAGACCTTGCGCGCGATGCCGAGGAACAGGGCACGGTTCTCGATCTGGCTGTACGCGAGGCGGAACGAGCCAGACGGGAAAGTTGGCGGGAGTGGGGCGGAGAGGACGTAGAGAGCCCGGGCAAGGTGGGTTGCGGATGCGCCTGCAGGGAGTTGCGGTCAGCCCTCTTGGTGTGCGGTAGCTCCGTATCTGAGCCACGCACCCTGGTCGCCCTGCTGCGCCATCATCTCCGACAGCTGCATGTGCGTGTCGACGTGATACGGCAGTGCGGCAAGCACATCATACAAGCGGTTCCCGTCCGCCTGCTGGAGAACCTCGAGGAACATGAGCTGCGCCTGCTTGTAGCTCGGCGGATGGACGAAGGTGTGCCATTCGCCCGCATCGTCGCCCTGCGACTCCGGGCCGTCGTAGCGCGTCAGGCCGAGCACGCCTGAGGGTGATGGCCAGCCTGGCTCGGGCGTAGCAAGATACGACGGCGTTCGGCGGATGGACGTCGAGTGGTGCGGGTTGTTGGCGAAGCGGGCGTGATGTTGCGACCGCGGCGCTTGCGGAGCGTTGCCAATCTGTGCAGGCGCGGGTCAGCCGGTTCTCAGTCTTTGACAGCTGACCTCGACACACGATCTTGCTTCCGAACATACGCCGCAGCTCGGCATCAGAGTCCAGGAACTTGGGGTCAAATGCAAAGACCTGCGGATTAAGAGGGTCAGCACTGTCAAAGCGGGAACAGAAATGTCAAACGGACCTCCTTGACAGCCGTCCACTTTGGATCAAGCCGCTGCGGCTGAGAAGAAGCTGATGTAGCTGCGCCCGGGTCACCACCCCCCTTGACCGCCAATTCGGCCAGGGCGCGGTCAATCTCGTCCATGCCATCGTCCACCGGCGCTGCCGCCGGTTCTGCCTTTCCGCCCTTCTTCTTCTTTCCCTTGCTCTGCTTCGACGGCGTGGCGGTCTGAGCTGAAGGTGTCGCAGGAGAGTCGGCAGAAGCGACGTCGGCGGGAGAATCGGGTGCAGGGGATGCCGCGCTCTTCGCCTTCTTCTTCTTTTTCTTGTTCGACTTCTTCTGCAGAGGAAAGGCGTTCAGGTGAGCTTGGAGAACATCGGAGGGGAGCTGCGGACCTTTGCGGGAGCTGCCTGCGCGTCGTCCTCCTCGTCGGGCTCGTCGTCGTCATCGTTATCATCGCCGAGATCGAGCTGCGGGAAGGCTCAGTCAGCTGCTGAGGGATGACACAGAGCTTTGGAGGGGACGCACTGCTCCGAATGCGCCTGCGCTCTTGGCTGGAGGAGGGACGTCCTCTTCGTCGGACGACTCGACCTCGTCCTCGGTCGGGAGCGTCGATGCCTGACGAGAGCGTTCGAGCTGCTCAAGCTCCTCGAGCTCGCGCAGCTGTCGCTTGCTCAGGCGAGGGGCCATGGCGCGACCTGCAAGGATGACGGAGGCGAACCTGCTCCTCGTCCTCGTCTCACGTCGTCCTCTAGCTTGAAGCGACCGAGCGAATCGAGCAAGTGGTAGCAGAGCACTCGTTTGCCCCGCCTGCCTGCATGGCAGCAACTCCCGCAGTCTCTCGCTCCCTGCTGAGTTTCATCATCCTCAACTTCTGTCGCTTTTTGCGCAGCATCTTCACAGCGATTGCAGCAGTCGAGGCTGTCGCTTAACTTCTCCTGTTCACTGTACCCACTCCGGCGGCCGATGCGCTGCTTACATCCTCGGGGACTGGAGGTCTCCGCCGCGATTTGATGGCAATACAGCTCGCTTGCATGCATATTTGCTGCACCGTGATTTGCCGTACTACTACGTCGACGCATAATGAACGCAGTCACTCTGAGGCTCAGCGAGCTCGTCCTCATCTTCCCAACTCCCTTCACTCTCGCCAATCGTGTCTTCTAACGATCTTCCTTCGCTCCACAACCCCTGCTTGACTTCGCTTCGCTCGAGTCAATTCCCTGCGCACTGCGATGACAGTTCGCATGGCTGCCTATGCGTGACGAGAGCGACCTACCGCGCTCCAGCTTCGAGCCGCAAAGTCTAGGTCTATCTCTCCTCTTCTCCCGTCCTCAAAGTCTAGGTTCAAGTCTCCTCCTCTCTTCCTGCACTCCTGCAGTCTGGCTGCTGCTCGCCGAGCTGCGGCGTGCCTATTACGCCAGTAATGGCTGCCAAGCGGATGTGCGGTGTTGTCAGCAACAGGGGAGGCGAATGGTCCAGACTTGGCTTCGAATGGTCGTGCGCTCGAGGTGAGTACGGCACGCGACTATGACTGTGCCTCTTACACGCGCCCTCGCTTCCTCGCTCGACGCGCGTAGTGGGCGGCCCCATCAAGGAGTCGAAGAAGCCGCACGGTGCTCGGCGAAGGCGCAGGATCGTAACGCTCCCACTCCTGTTTGGCCTGGCGGGAAGGTGAGTGCCTCGTGCAAGGGGCTCAGGTTTGGTGGTCCTCCAGCGCACCTTGCCTCTGGATCGTCAGAAAAGCGAGACGAGTCGCGTCCAGCGGAACGCGCGACAGCGTTGCTGTATCGACGACTCGAGGAGACCCCAGTTGGCTTCGAGCGCTGTTACTGCTACTGACTGTTGCATGCGGCCTGTCCGAAGGCCCGCCGAGCGAGTCCTATCACATGCGACCTTCGCGTTCGTTCCGCTCCTCTTCCTCCTTCCGCTCACTCGCCTTGGACGCTGACTGCCGGATCGAGCTCGGGATGGACCAGGTTGATACGCAACAGCACCAAGTGCGTTCCTCACCGGTCCCACCCTCCTCCGCTCGCCTGACGGACATTCCGCCCCACCAGGACGTCAAGACGGACGACCTCGTTCCCAAGGTCTCGCTGCTCTCGCTGCCCTTTGAGCTGCTCCACAAGATCTTCGACGAAGTCTACTCAACCCGTCCGCCTTCGGTTCCCGCCTGCCGCGCGCTTCTTCCATTCCACGACGCCCACTTCCGCTCGAGGTTCGCCACTGTCAAGGTGCACAGGCCCGACGTGCTCGTCTCGTTCCAGAAGAGTCTCGATCTCCGCAAAAACATCGGAGCGGTTTGCACTCGGTTCAGCTTCGTCAGGGGACACCTCCCCGCCGTCCCTGCCTTCCACTTCGACGCCGCCCGCCTGTTCAGCGCCCTCCCGAACCTCGAGTACCTCCGTCTCGAAGGCGACCAGCTCGTCCGCGCCGTGTTTGAATACGGCAGTCAGGCTGTCCTGCCGTTCCGACAGCTGCAGACCCTCACGCTTCAGGCTGCGCTGCACGACTGCGGCGATCCGTATCAGCCTTCTCACTTCCAGGCGATCCCGCCTTCGGTCCGCCAGCTTACCCTGCTCTTCGAAGGTGCGCCGTCAGCCGCGCTCACAGTCGGCGCACCCAGCGATGAACTCGACCTCTCGTCCGTCGACAAGCTCGAGTTGTGGGTGCTGAGGGCAAGCTCGAGCGCGTCGCGCCTCGTCCAGAGCTGCTCGAGCCTGGCGGAGCTCGTCCTCTCGGGCGACATGCAGTCGAGCGCCCTGATCGACGTCCTCGCGGCGGCGACGAAGCTCGACAGCGTAGAGAGCCTCACCCTTCAGGGGACCACCATCGGATGGAAGATCCCGAAGGCCGTCAAGTATGCCGACGACATCACTTCGCTCACCCTCGGCCGCGGCTGCAGGTGCGCCGACAAGCCCTCGTTCGACATCCTTCGCGGCCTGCCGCTCGAGCATCTCAGCTTCGGCAGCCAGACGGTCGTCGCCTCGGCTCATCTCCTCTCTCTCGTCGACGGCGCGAGTAGGATCAAAGCGCTCAACAGCCTCGAACTCGATAATGTCAGCGCTGATCTTGGCGACATCCTCGCCTTTGAGTGGAAGGAAGAGCCCGGCTGCGTATCGGAGTGGCTGTCGGAGGGCTTCGCGCTCCCAAAGTGGACCAAGACGTTTTCGCGCGTGGCGGTCGTCGAAATCAAGGCGGCGTGCGAGGCGCAGGGTATCGAGTACAGCGGCACGACCTTCGAGGCGCCTACGACGGAGGACCGCATCGGGCACCAGCGCCGCGCGGCGAAACGCTGGCTCGACCGTCGCAATTACGGCAGCGAATGGGGCTACGGGCGCAGTCGCTGGTAGTAGCTGCGGCGGGGCGGTCTGGAGGAATCTGTCGGAATGGGACTCGCTTGCTTGGCCTTCTCAATTTCTCCCCGCGCGTGTTGCCTAGTACGCAGCATGTCAAGACAGCAGCGAGGAGAGCCCAAGCGTCGGAAAGACGTTCGAGTGCCGCGTGAAGTGGCTTCTCTCGTGTGATTCCATTGGGCGGAAGCACGGTCGAACCGCGCGCACGGTGCCAGAATGTCTCGCTCTACACGAACCGCACCCGCAAGAGCTCGCCGTCAACATCCTCCTCGAGAGCCGTCCCGCCGAAGATATCCTTGTCCCGGCTGCGCACGACCACCTCGTCGAAAGTAACCCTCGAGCCCTCGCCCTTGAGCAGGCGGATGCTGACCGTCTCATTCTCGTCTGCCACCGTCGTGAAATCGAACACGCGTCCCTTGCCTTCGTCCGCAACTTCACCGGGCGTGCCGAGCAGCTCAACATACGCCTTGATCGCTTCGTCGTAGGCTTCCGCCGGGATCCGCACGGTCAGGCCCGCCACCCCCGTCGCGCCCGAGGGATGCGTCGTCTTTGCGGCGTCGTTCGGCACGCGCAGCTCCCGCAGGGTCGTGTCGTGGCACCAGAAGGGGATTGCGCCGCGCTCGAAAGTCGGTTTCGGAAAGGTGACGACCCACTTGACCTCCTCGCCGTCCGGGCGGCGGCGCCCACCAGCGACCGGCGGGTCGTATGACGAAGGAAAGTGCGCGAGGACGGCGGGCGAAGTGAGCGCAAAGTCGATGATGCCGGCCTGCTTGCGGCCCCACCAGTGCAAGTCGCGCTTCGAAGGCTCGACGCCGGGGACGAAGGCGATAAGCTCCAGGTAAGCGCCGTCTTCGAAGACGACGAGCTTGTTCTCGGTGAGACCGTCTGCGTGTGTGCCGCCCGGTGTCACCGTGAAAGCCGAGGTGAGCGAGGTGGGGAGGTTGTGGAGGACGTCGTGCGGGACGAGGATGATCACGTGGTCGAGGGCAGGCGCCATGTCGCAAGCACTGGACGAGCTAGTGGGATCGCAGCAAGGGAAGAGACAGAGCGAGGCACCGATGGAAGCGCAAACAACGGGGACCGGGAATCATGTATATCGAGCCTGACTCAAGGCAGCAGCAACGATACGAGCCGAAAAGCGCAAAGCGTTGCTTCGGTAGTGGCAGGAGTCAAACGAATAGCTGGACGGGCCCGACGAAGGAAAGCCGGAAGGGACGCAGGCATGAGGCGGAGACCCAAGGTGCGGACTGCATACAAGTTTGTATTGCGAGCGACAAAGGATCACTACGGCGCTTCTTCACGCCAGCACACCGTCGGCACAGCATCGCTCAAGCGGGCTCAGACGGGCTTTGCTGCACTCGAGATCACACCTCGACTCGCGCAACGCACAGCCGACCGGCGTTCACGCGACCAGGAGCAAGTCTGCCGCACCGCCTCGTCCTCGCAGCAGACCAGCACGACCAGCACGACCCTGACGGACAGGATCAGACCGCGCGTCTGTCGGAGCAGGGTTCAACAAAGCTCATACACGCGCGATCGCCGCGTCTCGCAGCCCTCTCGCGTCTCGTCGCCTTCATCTCCGCCTCGACATCCGACCGCGAATTCTCCCCGACCTACACCCCGAAGACGCGTGCAAGATGGGCATCTGGTCGAGGACATACGTATGC
This sequence comes from Rhodotorula paludigena, assembly GCF_050403205.1. Classification (NCBI taxonomy): domain Eukaryota; kingdom Fungi; phylum Basidiomycota; class Microbotryomycetes; order Sporidiobolales; family Sporidiobolaceae; genus Rhodotorula; species Rhodotorula paludigena. Next base: position 9,707 of record NW_027481404.1, on the reverse strand, counting down.
TGCGCTGTACCGCTCTGTGCGTCGTCTAGCTGCCGTGGTCGGAGATCCTCTCGCTCACCGCTCCCTCCCCTGCGTCAAACGCGACTTGCAGACAACGCGGGCATCTACGCCATCATGGCGCAATTCCTCATCATCGCCGTCGTCGCCGGCGTTCTCTGCTTTGCCGCACCAGCGAGTTCGTCCCACCTCCGTTCTATCTCCTGGCTCCGGCATCCGCTGATCGAGGGTGCTCTTCCTCCGCCAGTCGTGTCTGTCACGACGCCTTCGTTCGTCTCGTACATCCTGGGCGTGCTGTCCTTTGCGGTGGCGGCGTGTCAGCCCTTTGGCTTCTTTGGCGTGTTTCGCGAGAAGCCCCGTCTCTTCAAGAGCTAGTGTGTTTCCTCATCCCGCATCTCGGAGGCGCAACGTTGACCACTCGCATAACAGTCTCCGTCTCAACGGTCTCCTTGTGACCGCGTCGATCCTCCTCGCCCTCGCCGTCATCATCATCTCGGCCGTCAAGCACTCGGAGGGCGTCGACCAGTGCACTCGCCTTTTCTCAGCCGATGACACTGACACGACCGCCAACGACATCTGCAACATCTGGACCTGGATCCAGATCGGTATCATGGGCCTGCTCTTTGTCATCGTCGGACTCTGCGAGGTATGTGCGGCATTCGCTCGCCTCTCGGCGTCGCGCTGTTCCTGCGACTGCGCGCTGACTAGCAATGCGTTTGTGACACCCAGATCTACTTTATCTGCTACACGAGCATCTACGCTTCGGAGCAGCGCCTCGACCAGTGCGTCTCGGAACCCACGAGTCGCGGGCGACATCTTAAACCTCACGCTCAAAGCTGACGCATCACGCCACAGTGCGCGCTACGACTCGGTTTACTCGAACGCGGCCGAGGAGATCCGCCAGTCGGGCCTGTGGGACCAGGCCTCCCGCCCATCCTACTCGCAAGACGAGCTCATCGCGCCGGGCTACCCCTCGGCCGCGGGCCACGGGCGCAACGCGTCCAAGTCGAGCGGGCTCCGGAACGAGATTGCGCGCGCCGAAGAGTACGACGACGAGTACTACGAGGGCCCGCGCGGAGGCGCGGGGGCGTACCAGGACGCGTACGCGTACCCGCAGCAGCAGTACCAGCAGCAGCCGCAGACGGCCGTGGGCGCGAAGCTCGCCAAGGCGAAGCGCGGCGGTGCGGGATCTGCCGCGCCGTACAACGCGACGAGCGTCGTCGGGTACCGCGACGAGGAAGAGGGGCTGTACGACTACCCGGGCGGAGAGGGTGGGTTCAGGCCGCCGCAGCAGAGCTCGGAGACGAGGAGGTGGTAAGGCGGAACGATTGACGCCCCATAGACACTGCTGGACGGTGGTCACTTTTTCCCTTTTCTTCGCTTGTTCACCACCATGTGTTCTCTTTCCCTCGTGCTGTACCACTCGCAACTTTGACTGTTCTCATGACCAGATGCACACCGGACGATTCGAGAAAAGTGCTGTACTGCGTTGCGAGTGATGCTCTACACTTGTGCCGGCTCGCCTGCCTCGGCACGGACCGGCCCCTCGAGCACCTCGTGCTGCTGCGCCGCCTTGCCCGCCGCGGCCCTACTCCTCGACTCGCGCGCCTTGTTCGACCCCTTGGCGCGCGAGATGGGCCCGCCACGGCGGCTGACCTCGACGTCGGCCTCGAGGGTCGACTCCCACGCGTCGACGCGCTCGCCGGCCTTGGGCGTCCGCCCGACCTGCGGCACGGTGACGACGGGGCGGGGCGCGCCGCGCAGCTCGAGGTCGCCGAGGCGCTGCGTGAGCTGGCGCACCTGGCGCTGCGGGTCGGGCCGCGGCGCCGACGCGAGCGAGAAGGACGCGAGCGACGAGAGGTAGTGGTGGTACGCGCGGTCGAGGAAGAGCGTCGCCGGGTGGGCGACGGCCGGCGCGGGCGCGACGGCCGCCTCGGACGCGGCCTGCTCGGCCTCGGCGCCCTCGAGGACGGGCGACGAGGGCGAGGTGCTCTGCTCCGGGTCGACGGGGAGCGGCGCGCGGCGGAACCGCAGCGCCTTGACGACGTTCTCGCTCGTCAAGCGGTCGACCCCAAAGTCGCGCGCGGCGCGCGAGCCGACGAGCGCACTGATGCGCTCCGGTCCCTCTGCCTCGACGGCGGTGCGGAAGTCGCGCCAGGCGTGCTTGGCGCTCTCGTCCGCGGCCCCCTCGCGCGCGCGGATGGCAAACTCGCGCCCGAGCGTGCGCGCGGCCGTCTCGAAGCGGAGGTCGTTGGCGTTGTCGACGAGCTCGAGGACGGCGATGGGCGCGCGGTCGCCGACGCGGAAGCCGGCGCGCTGAATGCGCGTGTAGCCGCCGGGGCGTGTCGCGTAGCGCTCGGCAAGAGTGGTGAAGAGGGGCGTGAGGGTTTGTTTCGGGTTCTGCGAGTCGAGGAGGGTCAGCGTCGAGTCGCGTGAAGCGGCACCTGAGTGCGAGTAGGCCATGGGAAGGGAAGCGCACGAGTAGGAAAGCGTTTGCCCTGTCCCAGTTGCTCTTGCCGCCCTTCTTGCCCCACTGGATGACCTGGTCTGCGAGCTTCTGGGCGGCCTTTGCCTTTGCAAGGGTGGTGGTGACCTGCTGGTGCTCGAGGAGGGACGAGACGAGGTTGCGGAGCATGAGGACGCGGTGCGCGGTTGGCCGCGAGAGCTTGGCGGTGCGCAGGCCGTGGCGCATGGCTGCGGGCGGGCGCTACGGCGCTCGAGAGATGAGGACGAGGGGGAGAGTGCGGACGGGGAGCAACGCGACGAGGCGAGGTGCGGCGAATACGAGTGTGCTCGTACGAGTCTGCTGAGCAACTCTGATCGCTTACTGCAGCGTCTGGAGCGCGACGAGGCCGAGGAGAGTGCAGATGTCAAGGAAAAGGGAAATGCAAGACGCTCGCTTCGCCTCGACCGCGCTCATCGCCTGCGCCGAGCCTTGTCGAGCGCAGACTAGGGCGACCAGCGAGCTCGAGGAATGCTGCGCACGTCCGCTCAGGCTGCAGGACGCGCTGCGTGCGCCGCTTGCTCTCGCGCCGAAGCTCGCACCGTCCACCGGGCCTGCACCGCCGCTCGCTCGACCCGCACGCCTGCGACAAGCCAGACCAGCACCGGGCACCCGAGCAGACTCTCAGTGTACACGAGGGGCGCAGCGACCTACGCTCAGGGACGAGACGAGGTCGAGCCGCAGCTCGCTCACGACGCTGAAGCTCACGACGAGACTGAGCAGCCGGCGACGCAGCGCGGCGAGCTGGCAGAGGGCACAGCGAAGGATGCAGAGCAGGCGCTTGCAGACCTCCTCGGCGAGATTGCAGCCGACGCAGCAGCACGGCCACCCGCCGCCTCTCACGCGTCTCTTCCCTCGTCGGCCTCTCCGACTGCCGACGACACTCCCTCCTCCTCCGCTGAGGCTGCACACGAGGACACGGTGGATACGCGCGCGGCAGCGCCTGTCAAGCCGTCGTTGTCCCTCAATGCGCTCCTCGAACCCGCTTCCTCGTCGACCGGCCCCACCGCCGACGACCTGAACGCGTTCCGCCCGAGACGCTTCAATGTTCCGACCGCCACCTCGCCCGACTCGCACCGCCTCATCTACCTCCAGGTGTGGGAAAAGACGTACAAGCGCGTCGACCGCGCCTTCAACAAGCGCCAGCTCGAAGAGCTCGTCAGCGAGTACGGCCTCGCGCTCGACCTGACCGACCCGCGGCTCCGCACCAACACGCCGGGGAAGAAGGCCAAGTTTTGGAAGAGCAAGCGCGTAGACCAGATGTCGAAGCGCGAGCTCCTGCACACCATCCTCGTCCTCCACTTCAACATGGTCCACCCCGAGACGGTGCCGAAGCGCAAGACCGGCCCAAGCATCACTGAAGGTGAGTGACTCGCGTCATTCGCCCCTGGGTCGTCCTGACAAAGCTCCTCGCAGCCGTTGCGCTCTCCGACCGCGACCTCTTCCTCCTCCTTTCGCCAAGTGAGTCGCCAGACCGCTTGCATTGAGGATTCGAGCTCACCGAGCATCCTGCAGAATCTGCCACGATCCCGCGCATCACGCGCCAGCTCGGTGTCGAAGTCATGTTCCGCCGCAATCCCGCAACGGGCGTCGTCTCGCTTCTGATCCACGGCTCCAAGGAGGGCGTCCAGGCGGCCAAGGAGCAGCTCGAGCTCCTCGATCATGTGCGTGCTGTCTTGATGTCGCACTGCGGCGCTAATCTAACTAGGTTCCTTCCCGTAGTCGAGCGCAAAGACGTTTGAGCTGCCTGCTCCTGCGACGACCCTGCGGCCAGAGGTGTATCAAGCGATCTCGCGGACAGCCAAGGCATTCCTCGAGCCTGGACCCGAGCCTGTGCGTCACCTTGCCCATCCGCGCTGAGTATCGCTAACCCGGCATGCCTCGCAGAACACGCTCAAGGCGACGGCCGTCGAGGAGGCTATGCTGCACCGCACCGAGCGCCTGATCAACTCGGCTTTTGCTGCTGTATGTAATCGTGGCCTTGCTTGTGCAACCTGGAGACTGACCACTGGGGACGACAGCATGCCGAGCGCACCTCGACCGGCCTCTTCGCCTCGATCCCCTCGAACCTCGATTCGATCCGCTACGCCATGTACCCATTCACCCCGCTCTCTCCTCCTCCTTCTATTCAAGCGGGCGGCACGTCGCACTTCGCGCGTGTCAAGACGCTCTCCCTCCTCACGCCCTCCGGCTCGACTCCCGCGCCTTCCTCCCCGTCCTCGTCGGAGCAAAGCGCAGACGCCGCTCAGCGCGCACAGGCGGAGCTGCTCAACTGGAGCGAGCGCATGCGCCTCGAGCGCACCGAGCGCCTCGCGCTGTACCTGCCCGCCGCCGCGCGCACCACGAGCGGCGGCGCGTCGGTCTCGAGCCCGTGGAAGGTCCTCCGCGCGCCGTTCGCCGACGACGAGCACGTGACGGTGCAGGCGCGCTTTGGGCACGTCGTCTGGCCGCTGTATCGCTCGAGGGGCGACGCGGGCGCGGCGCAGCCGGAAATGGGGCCGGCGCTCGCGGGCGCGTGGCCTTTTGGGCGGTTTGTCGAGTGGGTCGCGGGCACAGCCAAGAAGGTCCGGAGCGTCTTCCTCCCCTCGTATGTCTCTTTGCCTCCTTCCGCCTCGTTGCGCCCGTCTGCAGCGAAGCTGACCGTGCGAATCTACAGCCCGCCGAACGACCTCCTCCAGTCGACGCGCATCCTCACCCCTCTCCCCGCGTCGTCCTCCGACTCGAACACGTTTGCGTCGCTCCTCTCGCCGCTGACGGACCGCGACGCGTTCGCGCAAGACGCCGAGCTCGCGTCGGCGCGGCAGGCCGAAGCGCTCGCGGGCCCAGCGCTCGAGAGCACGCTCGTGCGCAGGTGGACGTACCGCGTGCAGGGCACGGCCGACGAGCACGCTCAGACGAGGCTCGAGGTCGAGTTTGGGCTCGACAATGTCGAGGCCGACCCGAGCGTGAGGGAGATGCGCATCCGCAGCACCGAGCTGAGGCTCGTGAGGGAGAGCAGGGTCGACTTGATGATGCCGACTGAGTGGGTGCTTTTCGCTGATGTGCGCGGAAAACTGCGGAGACTGACGAGGTGCACCGGATGCAGCGCGCAAGACGCCCAGTTCACGATGGCTTCGACGACGCTTGTTCCGCCCGAGGAGCACCCGGCTGGCCTGTGCGTCCCGCTTCACGTCCCACGGTAGCGCAAAGCAATGACTGACGGGCTTGCGCGTGAATTGCAGGGACGAGCGCACGATGTCGTTCCACGGCCCGCCCCGGATCACACTCGAGCACGGCGGCACGCCCTACATGCTCGATACGGACCACCTCATTCGGCGCACGATCCTCACGCCTCCCGCACCCTCCCCCGGCGCGCCCGCGCCGCTCGAGACGGTGCAAGAGTCGTGGACGTCGCTTGCCAAGGACGCTGCGCGCGGGACGGACGTGTCGGTGCGCGTCGGGGCGGGCGCGGTCGCGCAGCTGCGCAAGAGCGACGAGTGGCGCCGGGGCGTCGAGGAGGTCGAGAAGCGGTGCCTGGGGCGGCGGACCAAGGCCGAGGGGGAGCGCGTCGGAGGCGAGCTCGCCAAGCTCGTCCTCGGGCGGAGGTAGAACCCGAGCATGTAGTTTTTCTGAGGGCGCTCTAGCCGTGCAGTGCAGAGCCGCCATTCGCACCTCGCCCCTGATCGCGCGAGTCGTCGCTATCCGACGCGAACGCAGCGGACGATGCACTCCTGGCCAAGGGCCTGAGCACGATTGAGTCCGATAGAGCAGCGCCGACAAGATCCGTCGGTGTGTGGATCTGAGTGTTATCCACCGCGGACCACTGCACTGCCACACCATGCTTGCTTCTTCGCGAGAACGGAAAGCATGGGAGGGTTCGTGTGCACCGCGTGGTCATCGTCCGAGAACGGACGTGGGTACCGGTAGACGTGTCGGAGCCATACCTCACCCGAGGAGCAGCAACTTTGTACAACGCTCTGTGAGATAGCTTGGAAGCCGTCGCGGACATCTCTAGACCCGCAGAGCAGAGAATCGGCAAGCTGACAGTATGCCGAGGTGAGCCGATGAGGGAGTGTGCGGGCGAGAGCGAGAGCGCCCTGCCCGGTGATTGCGGCAGGATAGGGAGGATCGAGCAGTCAGACGGCGAGTGCGCGTGCCCATTCGCGCCCTGCGGTGGCGAGAGGCGGCAGAGATGGAGCTCGATAGCGGCCGATTCGAGCGCGGCGACGAGCTTCTGCCTGTCCGCCCTCGTTTTCCCCGAGCCACTCAGCGCCAATGCAGGCCGACGCCCCCGCGCAGCCGCAGCCTGCGCAGGGCCAGCAGCCCGCTCAGCAGCAGCAGCCGCAGGCAGGGCCCAGCCCGGTCCCGCCTGCGCCGGCAGCAGCGGCGAGCCCGAGCAGCGGCGGCACCGGCAGCGACGAGCAGCAGCAGCAGCAGCCGCCGCCTGCAGTCCTCACGAGCGGAGCGGGCCCCCTGCCGTCTGTGCCCGAGGAGCCCAGGTGCGTCTGCACTCTCGCTGACCGGCTGGCTGGGAGCAGAGCACGGGCAGCGACTCTGGGGATGCCCCGCGCGGCGGGAGTTGAGTGCGGGAAAGTCGGCCGAATGCGACGGCGACGGGGCTGGGCGAGGCTGCAGCGGGGCAGAGGCGCGCACTGCGGGCACTCTAGCGTGCTTTCAGAGCCTCGCACACCGTGCCTTGCCTGCTCCCACCACGCGCCCCTTATCTCGCCAGCCCACGCGCATACTGACCATCCTCAATCTCGCTTGTTTGCTCGCCGCCTCCCGCGTGCAGCGAACCGCCCAAGCAGCTCGCACTCTCGCCTGCGCCCACCGCCGCTACAGCCTCTGCGCCGCCCGCCTCGGCAGCGCCCCCCGCGCCTGCACCTCCCGCCGTCGACGGCACGCCCAGGAAGATGGACGACTCCGAGGCCAACGCCGCGGCGGCCACCCTCGCCGGAGTCGCCGCCTCAGCCGCAGCCGCCGCTGCGCCGTCTGCAGCCGCGTCGGCCCCCGCGACGTCGGCTCCCGCAGCCGTCGCAGGCGAGCGCCCGCCCGGCAGCTTCGATCCCGCCGCGCCAAACGCCGTCAATGGCCTCCCGAACCCGCTGCCCGCCAACTACGATAAGGTTCGCTCGCATCTCGTGATGCGCAGATCCGGGCTGCAGCGTTCTAAACCTACTCTACACCCTGCAGACGCAGCCGATCTGCGCGAACTGCGCGACTCAGGTGCGCCCACGCTTCCCATCTCTCCCCTCTCCAGATCAACATGTTGTGCTTTGCCGCATCTCGATAGCGGATCGCGTGCCTCCTGGCGACTGCCGAGCTGACTTCGACTCGATCGTACCGCAGACGACTCCGCTATGGCGCCGGTCGCACGATAGCACCCACATCCTCTGCAACGCCTGCGCCCTCTTCTTCAAGATGAAGGGCCGTCCTCGCCCCATCTCGCTCAAGACGGACGTCATCAAGTCGCGGAATCGCAGCAAGGGCAAGAGCACCAGCAAGGACCGCGGACCCAAAGGCACCACGGCGGCGGCGGCGGCTCGCGGCGTGTCGAAGGAGCGGAGCGAGAGCATGACGCGTTCGGGCGAGGGCAGGAAGAGCGCGCCGGGCGGTTCGGGCGCGAACGAAGATGCGGACATGGCCGATGGGCGGACCAAGCCGTTTGCGGACGCGGCGCTATCGGATGATGGGCGCAAGGCGCGCAAGGTCATGCCTCCTCCAGGCGCCATGCCGCCGTACGGCATGCCCTACCCGCCGGGATATCCGTATCCGTACCCCTACCCGCACCCGGCGCATCCGCACGCGCATCAGCCGTACCCTCCGCCTCGCAGCCGCTCTCGCTCCGCCGACCCTTCTCGCCGCGGTGTCTCGCTCGACGCCCGCCAGCGCACGCCTGGCACGACGACGCCGACCGGCGAGAGCGGGGCGACAGGGCCGGGTGCTGGTACTCCGGGCGTGCCGCCTCCGCCCATGCCGTACCCTCCCTACCCAGGCTACCACCCTGGAGCGCCTCCGCCCGAAGGCTTCCCCGCCTATCCCTTCTACCCTTACGGCCATCCCCCGCCTGGTTTCCAGCCTGGACAAGCGCCGCCGTTCCCTTATCCCGGCGCGCCGCCTCACTTCCCTCCGCACGCCGCCGCTCTCGCTCATGCTGCGCAAGCGGCTCTCCATCCTCCCGCCGCCATTACGCACGCGCAGTCTGACTCGCGCTCGCGCTCCCCCGCCGCACCGAGTACGGAGGCGACCGCCTCTCGCGCCAACTCGGCTCGCGGCTCCGCCAGTCCCCCTCAGCAGTCGGCTGCCGCTCCTCCAGCGCACCCCGTTCCGACCCCTCTTCCGCAGTCCTGGTACCCTCACCCGAACCCCAATTACCACCTGCATCAGCCGCACACGCACTCGCCGCTCGCCGGTCGTCCGGGCATGGCTCCCCCTAGTCGCGCCACGTCCGGCTCGCCCGCTAACGCGCCGAAGCCCGGCTCGACACTGGGCGACGTGACTCCGAATGGCGACGGTGCAGCCGCGCCCGCTGTCGCGCACGCGCCGTTCGGCCACCCTTCCACTCTCCCGGCCCGTCATCCCGCCTTCTTCGGTCTCGCAGCCGCCGCCATGCCGGGCCAGTCTTCCACCTCGACCGCTCCGACTTCAGCCGCCTCGTCTGTAGCCGACGGCCCTAATGGCGGCCCCTCCGTCGCGGCGACGAGGCGCGAACGCCGCGCGTCGGCGTCGTCCGCTTCGCCGTCTGCGTCCGGCTCGTCCGAAGGCCTGCGCTCGCCCGAGACGGTTGCTCGGGCGCTCGTGCCCGGCGCAGACGAGCGTCGTGGGCGGCCGGAGAAGCGCTTCGACGACTATGGCGGCGGACTCAAGGGCAAAGGTGTTGCCGGTCCGGGAGCGACGATGGCCGACCTCGACGAGGTCGACGAGCTCGAGGACGACGCGCCGAGCAGCGGGAGCGGGAGTCGGCAGCGCCTCCAGGGCGTCGAGACGGGCATCCACGAGCTGCGCGTCTCGTCGAGCGGCGTCTCGCCCGGCTACCTCTCGCCGCACCAGGCGCCCGCGGGGAGCATGCGTACCCCGGGCCTGACGAGCCCGGGCGGAGCGAGCGGGAGCGGTAGCAGCGTCCGCCGCATGGGCGCGCAGGGGAGCCGTTCGCGCAGCCGCGCGCGCGGCGAGTCGGAGCGCGGGCGCCCGCGCGGCGTCCTCGGCGGCGTCGGCGGCGGCGCCGCGG